>NC_022021.1:64889527-64891056 GCF_000317375.1 Microtus ochrogaster
CCTAGCATCTTTTTTTTTGTTTTTTCAAGACAGGGTTTCTCTGGCCTTCCTTCCTCACCTCCTCAGCATTGAGGAAATGTCTTCCCTCTGCAGAAAGCACTTGGCAATTTGCTGAGTTGAACTAAAGGCACTTATGACCCCCCTCATGTTTTTCTCTGAAGTCTTAATTCTCTATATAAAATTAACCTGAGGGTCTGGTCTGGGCAGACTAGCTAAATAAATGGTTTCTTACAATCCATGAATGTGCCTGAAGTTTTAGAATTTGAAACCAGAATAATTTAATCTGTTTACTTTGTATTTGAATAGATAGATTGTAAAAAAAAATCTTGAAGAAGAGGAGGAGAAGGAAGAAGAAGAAAGAAGGAGGAGGAGGAGGAAGAGGAAGAAGGAGAAAGAGGGAGAAAGAGAAGGAGAAGGCGAAGAAGAAGAAGGAGAAGAAGAAGAAGAGGAAGAAGAAGAAGCTGCCAGCAACAGAGCAACTTGAGAGATGACTGAGACTTAAGAACACTGGCTGCCCTTGCAGAGGACCTGGGTTTGATTCCCAGCACCTACAGAGTGGCTCTGAACATCTGAACCCCATTTCCAGAGTATCTGATGCTCTCTTCTGACCCCACATGCCCCAGGTAGGACATGGTACAGGCTATACATTCGGGAAAACACTCACACGCATAAACATTTGTGTTTTTCTGCGTAACTGTCCTAGAACTCACTCTGTAGACCAGACTAGTCTTTACCTCTACCTGGGATTAGGAACTGAGATTAAAGACATGTGTCACCACTGCCCATCTTAAAAAAAAAATTAAAATAAGTTCTTCATAGGCGTAGGCAGTAAACTAATAATAGAAGAAACGAGAGAACAAGGGCTCCCTCAGGGCACCAGCACGCACGGAAACTGGTAGGCGACTTGGGACTAGAGAACTGATGGGCCTGTATTGCATGACTAGGAGGAGGCCAGGAAAGAACCAGCGCTTTCCAGACGCATTGAATGTGAGGAATATACTAAGAATAGGCGTTTTCCCCTTCATTAGAATTATTTGGCAAGAAATAGCAATAGGTTCCTAAAAATTAAAGCAATGAAAAAAAAATCAGTGTTTTCTCCAAAAATCATCTAAAACAGAGAGCGGGAAAAACTAAAAGAAACAGAATCATAGTTTACAACTCGGATGGGCAGTGGACATTTATTGCTCAGTCGTCACAACGTACGCTCAATAGGATTTAACTTACTTGTGATACAACGTATGGGAGAAGTTAAAGGAGAGACTTCTCCACTACGGTTCAGGCAAGACCTTTGCTCCTTGCAGCTATTTCTAATCACTGTCATAGAACTTGACGTTAGCCCCTAATTCTTTCTCCCCTTCCCCTACATAAAACCCAGGTTATCCAAACAATGGCTGGTAACCTGTGAGGTCCTCTGTTTCCTACAAGCCTTCCTTGGCTACAGAACTGCTTCGGGTACTTAGGCTGATGTCCTAGAAAATATTTAGCTATCTTTCACCAGATGCTGATAGAAGCTTTCATAAAGAGAGAGA
>NC_022021.1:64892190-64907062 GCF_000317375.1 Microtus ochrogaster
TCGAGACCAGCCTGGTCTACAGAGCTAGTTCCAGGACAGGCTCCAAAACCATAGAGAAACCCTGTCTCGAAAAACCAAAAGGAAAAAAAAAAGAACTGCAGTCGACTTCATCCCAGCTGTAGACTATCAAGACCAAGTTTGCTTCTGAGATTTAGAACAGCTCCCAGAATACCAGGCAATGAATGAAGATTCTTTAACCCTAGAGAAATACGGGGTTGAATTTAAGTCGATTTTCATTTTTAAGATCCCCCAAATGGAGCTCTGTGTGTGGCTGAAAACATGACTTTACTCAGACAAACATCTTGGTGTTTCCCACTTTGACGCCGTGGCTAGAAGCTTTCAAAATGTTCACTCATGTATTACCGGCGTGTAAGATCGATGTCTAGAAATCAGAGCAATGACGGCTGTTTTTTTCCCTAAAGGCACCAACATTTGCTAATGGCAGAGTCTGAAGTGTGGCACCACTGTTTGTCCCAAATCAAGTCTCCTACACTAAAACCTTAGCGAAAGCTAAGCGAGATCGTAGAGAATTCTATAACCTATTTGTCATCATGACTGGGAAATTTAGATTCATACAAACCTGTCTTTATTTTAAATACAGCTTAAATAAGGAAAAGCATACAGTTCAGCCCCAAATCCCAGCCACATTTCTCCCTAACAGAAAAAGGCCTTTCTTGAAAGTTTTTCCAGGCTTACCACTTAATAGTGGTCAGTCCAAAAATAAATGCCTGAGAGCTTCACAAGCACATCCAACAGCCCACTGAACACCAGTCGGTGGAGAACAAGGCTCGGCTTTTTCCCCAGTAGCCTCTGCCAGGCCCCCCACCTACATTCTCCAGCTCGTAATTAGAAGACTAATCAGAATTCCAAATTTAGCCGCTAAATAGAGAGGACAGCCCGGTCCCAGGCCAGGATTCCTTGACCCTCCAAACAGCTCCTCTGTCCTCCGTTAGTGTGGGAAGAGAGCGGGCCCTCCGGAATGGTGGCCCTTTGACTTCCTGGGGCAGTGTTTACTTGTTTGTTCTGAGAGGCTGAGAGGGAGCATCTGCCGCACAAACTGTAAATTTAAAAAATAAAATAAAAACGCCACAAAAACATGGCGTAGAGTTTAACTACTAAGGAAAAGAAACTTAATCTTTTTATGAATTCGGTTACTGCCTTGTCGACGGGAGGGGATATGTTCCCTTCAGGAACAGTTCCTGGTTCCAGCCAGGCAGCCTCTCTAAGTGCAGGGCGCCTTCTTCAGTTACCATGGCAACCAAAAAAATTAGAAGGGCTTTTGCAACACTAACAGAAACCATCTCCCGAAGTGCTTCTGTGAATCACACTGAATGCTGATGAGGCAAACTGTGTATACGAATTTTCAAACATTTTTTTAAAAATCCCCATTACGATAAACAAATACCCATTTTACATTCCCGTTTGAAATCGGAACTTGGAGCAAACTTTTGTTCGTCTGGTTTTGTTTGTTTTCCTTTGGATGCCCCAGGCCTCACAGTGCAAACGCGATTTGTTTAACTCCCAAACTTGTCTGACTTACACGGTGAGCATTTACAATGTGATTCATTTGCCCTTGTTTTGAAATGGGGTGGGGGGAGGGTGGGCTTAACAGAGGGCCAGTCCTCGTGTCTGCTGCACTCCGGAGGGGGAAAAACTGGAAAAGGAAGAGAGTAACGGTGAAAAAGAGAAGGAGGAAGAGAGGGGAAGGGGAAAAATCGATCTGTTGGTTTCTCCATCGGAACCAATGGGTTCTGCTTGCAGAAGGCGTTTTGACTCTGTTGAGGTCCCTTCCTGGTTTTATCTCCGGTTCCTCTACCTCTATCATAATAATCCTGGAGAGATACCCGGGAAGAAGTTCCTCCTTACTTTGTTGGGTCTTCCCAAAGAAGCACCTTTTTCTAGGGAGGATTCTGGTGCCTGGTGTCCTCGAGGATTCGTGCCACCCACTCCCCTGGGCCACACCTGTGAGAAGTTGCGTCCACTGCTAATCTAGGACACACAAGTGCTCGCTCAACCCTAGTCACAAATTTACAGATTTGGGCTGCTATCTCGCGCCTGTGGTCCAGAGAAGCGGTGTGTGCACGGGACGCGCTCGGCTACCCTCTGGCTCACGTGTGGGCACGCACACAGACACGGGTGACCGCACCGTACACACAGAGCGGTGCACACGAGACCAGGGCCCCGCACACAGGGCTGAGACCCAGTGCCCCGGTGCCAATGTCCCCTTCTTCAGTTTGCTGATTGACCCGGTGCAAGTCCCCAGGAGCGCTTAACCTTCTCCTAACCTCACTTCACCGCCACCGCTAATCAGAAATGTGTCTCCCTTTCTTCCTTGCGGTCCTGAAGAAGTGCCTCTTTCTAACCACGCACATCTGTAGCCTAAGGGTGGCGAGGCTGGCGCGACCCGTGCGCTGGCTACGAGCCCCGCTTACCTCTGTCGTGAGGCCGCCTGGGGAGCTCGCTGAGCTGCCGGACGCGGTGCACAAGTAGGCGCTGGAGTCGGCTCGTAGGTGTCCCAGGGCGCAGACGTCTGGATCGCTCCTAAGGCTCAGCGAACTGTGCTGAGCAGCAGATCTGACCCTCAGGGCCGTGGCAAAGCCCGCTGCCTGTCTGTTCCAGGCTCCGCCACCAGAGCCCAGTGCCCCTCAGCGTCCTGAACAGGACCAATCCCGAGCAGGGGGCTGGCTTTGGGGAGCCTGGAAAGGAGACTGGATGGCCACCAGGACGCGCGACGCGGGCCTGGTCCTGGCAGGCTGGTTTCTATGGCAGCCAGGAGGGAGGAGCGGAAGGGAGGGAGTGTGTAGTTGTGTTGCGGGGGAGCGGGGGGGACACCCACGGCAGACTTTCCGTGACGGGTTTCGGGCCTGCTGCACAGTGGATCCCTCCTGGAGCGAGGATGGGAAGCAGCAGAAAAACCACTCAACGGAACCCCTTGCTGTTGAATGAACAGTTCCTATGCATTCTCGACCGAGCCTTCTCATTCCTTGCCTCTAAATGACCGCGACACAACCCTGTGATCCTTCCAACAGAGCAGGGACTTCCAACAAAGCACTGCGCGACCGCGACCGACAGCTCCTCCAGGTGAGTCTGGCAGGGCTTAATCTTTGCAGAAAGAAGTGGTCCTACTACCCCCTGCCTGGGTCCCTGACACTTGCCAGGCCTAGTTCTCACGGTGCTGCTTAGTCCTGGCCCCCTTGTAGCCTGCCTACTCCTGGCTATGATACACTAGCTGGTCGTAGGCATCAAATACTGTTTCTCTAGTTTATAGACAAGGACGCCAAGTGATTGGCTTGAGAGCAGATCTGGGAATTTGATTCAGAGGCCACAGAACGTAGATAACTCCTGGCGTTAAAGTGCTTTATTTAATAGAGGAGGAAACCGAGTTCAGAAACATCAGTCAACTTAGCAAGAGTCTCACACACGGTTTAATGGCCGAGCCAGATCGAGGGGTGCAATTTCAGTTCTGTAAGCAATTTGCCCACGTTCTCTTACTGCCTACCCCAAGTATTCCCGAAGGCCAGAGCAGAATTACAAGAATCAAAACAATCTATGTCTAAAATCCTTATGAGGCAGAAATGGGGGGGGGGAACCAGAAGATTTTTTTTTTTTTTCTATTTGCCAGACACCGTATTAAATAATTTTACAGACTAACTCCTCACACCAATCTGAGTGAGGTCTGGTGTTACTCGGGAAACTGAGGCAAAGAAAGACTTATAACTCAATCAATGCCCTGCAGAACGCTGGGGCTGGGACTGAAACCCAGGCTTCGGGACTCCAGACACAGGCAAGGCCCTTTCCTTCCAGCCTCCACCTCCTGTGTGCTCCTTAAAAAGGTCAGAAACAGTATGGCCAAGACAGGAAAACCTTGGACAGCTCCATGCACTGGCCGCGCACAGGGAAGCCAAGACCCTGGAAGGACTGTTTCCTCAGACTTGTCATCTATTGGTGGAGGATCAGGGTTCTTTGTCTTAAAACAAAACAAAACAAAACAACAACAAACAGGAATCTTAAAGTACTGCATGCCACCACCAGCCTGTTTACTTCCTAAAACAATAAAATGAAAGATAAAGTGTCACATTAAAAAAAAAAAAGATGCCGGTGGTGGCCCACTCCTTTAATCTCGGCACTCGGGAGGCAGAGGCAGGCGGATCTCTATGAGTTCGAGGCCAACCTGCTCTACAGAGTGAGTTCCAGGACAGGCCTAAAGCTACAGAGAAACCCTGTCTCGAAAAATGAAAGGAAGGAAGGAAGGAAGGAAGAGAAAGAAAGAAAGAAAGAAAGATAGATAGATAGATAGATAGATAGATAGATAGATAGATAGATAGATAGATGATAGATAGATATTTGAAGTGCCTCCTTTAAGTCTTAAAACATGCCAGTACATGGACTACCTTTTATTTTTTTGGTTTTTTGAGACAGGGTTTCTCTGTAAAACAGTCCTGTCTGTCCTGGAACTTGCTTCTTAGAGCAGGCTGGCCTCGAACTCACATAGATTCACCTGCCTCTGCCTCCCAAGTGCTGGGATTAAAGACTTGTGCCACCAACGCTGGGCTTGTAGGAAAATTGTATAGAAACCTAGACCCTCAAATCCCAGACCAGACATACAGGCACAGCGGGCAAAACCCTCACACCGTGCTCCCGCAGAGCAAGGAAAATGTGTAATCAGTCAGAGATAGCTCCTCAAGTGTGCTGACCAGAGCCCGCACCAGCAGCTAGAGTCACCTCTCTCCAAGTCAGACCTGCCTCTGTCCTTGGCATTCTGGGATCCCTTGGCCATAGAAGAGGGGAATACATTTGATTCTCTTAACTTGAAAAAAAATGTTGTTTTTCTCCTACAAAAGTCCGCTCAATAGTCAGGAAGGGTGATCTGGTCAGGAAGCTTGGGAAGTTGAGGGATGGGATCAATGGCTAACCGGGTACTTTCATCAATGTCTAAGGAGTTGGGACCCAGGTGTGTTCAGAATTCTACTCAAGGACAAAGAGGGCCATTCTACCCTCCTTTCCCAGTCACCCAGTAAGTTACCCAGGACACCACACCCACACTGATTAGGAACCCGGCCATGCTTGGGGCATTCCCACCTCTAATTGTCCTTCCTCCTTCCCTCTTTGGTGACACTTGACACATCCTAGAAGAGAATGTGGACATTTCCCCTGACTGTAAATTATCATTACATAGTGGAATCTGCAACGTAAAGTGGTGCAGCCTCACCTGGGAAATTTTATTTCAGATCTGTGTACAACCCAAATCTGAGAACGCATGTCTTTGCAAAATTCAACAATGTTTTTGAATGGAAAAGATATTGTCTGAATTTGGGCTGTATAATCAACTGCCCTTGGACATTTTCTTACCAATAGCTCTGCAGGTAAAAATCTGAGCTAAGGGAACCAATGTGGTCAAGTTCTGGAAACAGCAATTTTTTTTTCTTTTACTTTTTTTTTTTTTTTTTAATGAGACAGGGTTTCTCTGTAGCTTTGTAGCCTATTCTGGAACTTGCTCTGTAGACCAGGCTTGCCTTGAACACTCAGAGATCTGCCTGTCTCTGCCTCCCAAGTCCTGGGATTAAAGGCGCGCACCACCACCACTGCCTGGCTGGAGTCAGGAATTTAATGGGCTACAGACTACCAGCTTCTCATTGACTCCTAAGAGGGAGGACCAGACAGTGTGCTGGAGTCTCTCATATTACTGTATTCTTGTGCACGAGGTTAGCTCTATTCTAATGACCTAATTATCTACCAGAGACCTTTCTCCAAACACCAACAAACTAGGGGCTGCGATTTCAATGTATGAACTGGGGGTGGGGACACACGAACATTTAATCCATCAGATCCCTTCCCAGTTTTTCTTTCCCTCTCAGAATCTCCTGATGGACATTAGATGTACCAGATCCTCTCCTTCTGTCTTGTCTTCTGTAGAGTTCTGTCTTTGTGTGACATTTTAGGTAACTGGTTCCCATGGATCTTCTCTGTCTCTGTCACTTGAGTCATAGCAAATCAGCCATCCAGCCTGGCAGCCTTTAGTACTTTGAGAAGGGAAATACAGCTAAGCTGGGGAGGAAAGTCTCCAGATGCCTACTTCTGTATTTTCTCAGAAGGCAGACAACTGAGGCTTAAAATTGAATCCCTTTTTCACAACAATTAGCATTTATTAATGTTGTTTCTTTTTTTTTTTTTTTTTTTTTTTTGGTTTTTCGACCAGGCTGGTCTCGAACTCACAGAGATCCGCCTGCCTCTGCCTCCCAAGTGCTGGGATTAAAGGCGTGCGCCACCATCGCCCGGCATGTTGTTTATCTTAAAGTTTACAAGAACCTTCTAAGAATTAACAGTGGGTCAGGCACGAAGGAGCATGACTTTAATCCCAGCACTCCAGAGGCAAGGCAGCCTGATCTCTGTGAGTTCAAGACCAGCCTTGTCTACACAGCAAGTACCAAGCCAGCTAAGCCTACAAGGAGAGGCCCTATCTCAAAAACAATAAAAAATACTCGCATTGTTATGGTAATGAAGCATTTATCTGAAGCTTACCATAATTTATTTATCAAATAAATTATATTCTGCCTGCATGTGTGCTTGTACTCCAGAAGATGGCGCCAGATCTCATTTCGGATGGTTGTGAGCCACCATGTGGTCGCTGGGAATTGAACTGAGGACCTCTGGAAGAGCAGCCAGTGCTCTTAACCTCTGAGCCATCTCTCCAGCCTCCAGCTTACTAAAATTTTGTTCTTTTAAAAAATTAATTGCAGGGGCTGGAGAGATGGCTCAGTGGTTAAGAGCATTGCTGCTCTTCCAAAGGTCCTCAGTTCAATTCCCAGCAACCACATGGTGGCTCACAACCATCTGTAATGAGGTCTGGTGCCCTCTTCTGGCCTTCAGGCATACACAAGTGGCAGAATATTGTATACATAATAAATAAATAAATATTTTTAAAAAATTAATTGCAGGCAGGAGGCGGTGGCACACTCCTTTAATCCCAGCACTCGGGAGGCAGAGGTGGGCAGATCTCTGTGAGTTTTTTTGAGGCCTGTCTCAAAAAACAAAACCAAAATTAATTGCATTTATTTCACTGATTTGGGGAGCAGCGGTTACACATGCCATTGTGCACATATAGAAGGTAAAGGAGAGCTTGTAGGAGCCAGTTCTCTCCACTGACTATGTGGTTCCTAAGGGCTGAGCTCGGATGAATAGACTGAACCATCTTGCCAGCCCCCATTTTTGGTTTTGTTACAGTCAAATCCAAGCAAAATTAAACTGAATTAAAACAATTGCCATAATCCTATTTTTACAAAGTTCTCTCCGGTTCTCTCCTCCTCTCCCCTCTTCCTCCTTCCTCTCCCAGAGATATCTGGAATGATTTTTATCTAGTGTTAACACAGTAGTTCTTTTTTTTTTTTTCTAGACAAAGTCTCTCTGTACATCCCTGTCTGTCCTAGAACTCTACTTGTAGCCCAGGCTGGCCTTGAACTCACAGAGATTTGCCTGCCTCTGACTCCCAAGTGCAGGGATTAAAGGCACACACCTTTAGAATCTCATGATTCTAAATCACGTGACTTTTACTTTAGCAAATGTAACTCGACAGCAACAACAAAGAGCTGGGGATGTCAGTGACTAAGAGGCCACTCTGTAAGCTTTAGCTCCACTGATATTCTAGTTCTTCTTTTATCTTAAAAGTGGTTTTGTGAGGGACAGTGTACCTAACTGAGGAGGCCAGACATCAATGTTGGGTGTTCTCCACCACTCTCCACCTTACTGAGACAGCGTTTCTTATTTATTCTGGAGCTCTGATTCCACTGGAATGGCTGGCGAGGCACACCCTGGGATCCTCCTGTCTCTGTCTCCCAGCTAGGATGATGGGACATGCTACCATGCCTAGCTTTTTACGTGGACGGTGGGAATCTAAGCCCAGGTCGTTGAGCAATAAGCACTTTACTGTTGAGTGATCTTCCCAACCTTGGGTGTTTTTATTTCAGCTGTCCTGACTTTTAGTTTTAATTTACTTCTTAATGGTTAACATTGAAATTTCTTACTAAAATGAAAATATAAGTAAAAAAAAAAAATGGAGAAAAAACTGATACTGAGAAAGGGCAGACTAATTAGCGTTATAAAATCTGAGTTGCTCCATTCTCACTGTTGTGGTAACTATCCTGCAAACTTCTCTTTACTTCCAGACTGGGGGACTGAACTCAGGACCTTATAGCGTTATCAGGCAAGCACTCTATCACAGAGGTATATCCCCAACCTCTCAAACTTTTCTTCAATGTGAAGCCAAGTATACCATCAGTGTTGCAGGAAAACCAAGCTCCCCTTTTGAGGGCTTAGTGCTGTTAAACAGTTTAAAAAGAGACAATTTTATTAGAGTTCGTAATTCTCAGCAGCTGCTGGGAGAAGGGAGCTGGAAAAGAAAGAGAAGCCATGTCTTTTGCATTTACGTCTGAAAAACTTGGCGTGTTTAGCAATGGAAATTGTCAAACAGTTCCACTGTCAAGAGGGGGCTTCGGTAAATAGAGAAAGCCCAGAATATCAGGAAGCGCATACTCAGGTTTTTGGGCAATATCCAAAAGAGAACAATAAAAAGAAGTTACACTTTTCTGGGTTAGAACTCAGAAAAGCAGATAGGCTAAGCTGCACAGAGGGCCGGTCTGCTGGGGAGGGTAAATGCGCTCTTTCACTGACAGGTAGGACTTAACATTTTCAGTCCAATGCATGTGACTTACCAAGAAGCAACAGGAGTGTTAACTGGTCAATTAGTCTGATTCTTTTGCAACACAGAATGTCTTGCTTGATATGAAAAAGTCCGTGCCTGTGCCTGTTGCGGTCCAGTCACGACAATGAAAAGCTACCGTGAACGATAGGAAACAGAAAGTTTATTGCTAGAGTAACACGTGGCTGCTCTATCAACGTCTCTCAAAGTCGTCCTGAGCTGAAGACACAGCGCTGCTTTAGCATAGTCAAAGCACTGGGCTTGATCCCCAGATACCGAAAACACAAAGCAACACCCCAGACTCACATTCATTCCACTGGCTGATCGACTGCTTCCTGTCCTGTCTCACCAAGTGTGACCCCCAATACCGACAGCAATACGGACAGCCAGTGATATCTGGGTACTTGCTTAGCAATGCAAATCCCCAGGTGCTGGCTAACCCAGACCAACACAGTATTCCAGCTGGGACAATGTTTTAACGAGATCCAGTTAACTGCTAGACCACTGCCATGTTACTGAAGTCTGTGTGCTGATTCAAATGCTGACCGGAAGTTAGGCTTAGTCCTGAACAGCATCCTGAGAGGACGGGAGGAGCTCGCTCCCACACTCAACTAAAGACCGTTGTAAGGAAGTGCAGGGGGACCATGGGTAGTCAGGCTGCATGCTGGGTGGCCTGTGTCATCCAAGGCTGCCTCTTTTCTTGTCGGTAACAAGCAAGCAACTTTGACTTCTTGGAGGCAGTCCCCATAATTCTTTAGACAGATGAATTACTTTTCCCCAAGGTAAGTATCATCTTACACATTTGAAATAATCTAACAATCACCAGATATTCAGGGTTATGTGAGTTTAAGGAACGATGCATTAATCTTTGGGAGTAACATGCAGTTACTTGGGCTGCAGTTTTCTTAGAATTTGGAATGCCAGCATAAGGGGACAAGCACCACCACACAGACGGTACAGCCTCAGAACAAGGAAATGAGGCGATTTGACAGCTTTATCGATCTCTTATCTCCTCTCTTTCCAGTCCCATCAAAAGCTGGTGCGGGTTCCAGAAAGCAAATAAGTATTTACCCTATGCTGTGTGCAAGCTGAAGCAAAAGAGTCTCTTCAGAGGTACCCACTTGAACATAGATTCTCACCACATCTAATAGCACAGCCACGAGGTCACGGAGAAGTGTGTGGCTGTATACGTACATACGTAGGTGATTCACGACTGACAGCTACTGTTATAAACAAACTCTTCTTTCCCAGGCTACCATAACACCGAGCAAAGGTTATTTCAGCTAAATCACAAGAACGTCAAGGGGAAAAGATGCTGCCCACCAAGGGGCCGCTGAAGGGTAGCAAACACTGAGTAGAAGGCTAAGATGTCCTTTAAGTTCTGGCTATACAATAGATTTCGCCTAGGTCTTTTTCTCCCAGTGTAATATATTAGCCTTAATGACTTCCAAGGCTAACCTCATTTCACACCGACATCGGGTCTAAGATTACTTTCAAGTGAACTCCTTAATGGCCTCGCATTGTCACTAAGACAACTCATGCTAAACCTCAGAAATAAATAAGTTTAAACCCACCTTATAAATGTCTTCTGTAACTTAGGCTAACCCTTTGGCCTCACCAGCCTGTACTAAAAACTGACTACAGGCGGGGACCATGCTGAGGTCACCAGTGGGGCAGCCACGCTATCAGCCTCACTCAGACCACCTGAGAAAGCAGAGGACCTGCAGACAGAACTGAGCTCAGTGACCAAAGATGGACAACTGTCAGTCTAGGTTCCGAAAGCTTCAGATAAGGGGGCCTGCAGGCTGGTGAAGACATCAGAGTGCCGGAGGAGGCGCACGGAACACAGAACTCCACATCGTCACCCTCGTTCCGCGTCTCTTCTGATCCTCTTGTTTTAGGGGATTACTGAACTTTGGGGTGGCTGAGCATGAACTCTTACAGCCGGTTGGCTGTATTTGTCTCTGAAGTGAGGCACAGGGTGACTCCTTCCAATGAACACCTTAATGACCACACTGTCACTTCAGGCAACTCATGCTAACCTGAAGATGCAAATTAAATGGAAAGCACTTAATTTGGGGGATTCTGCTCTAAGCCTGGGTCATCAGGACCAAACTGCTGGACACCCACCCGGCTGGTGTCTGAGAACGACTGTTCGATGAGTAGGGGAGACATAAGCTCTAATGCAAACGCTGTACCCACAGATCTGCCGCCACACTCTAGGCCGAAGCTGTAAAGCCCCCGTGGGAGGTAAATGGGAAAACCCTCTAGGAATAAGCACCCAATTTACTACTTAGAGCAAATATTTATCTGTTTTTAAGAGTTTGCTATATGCAAGAGGCAAAGCACTATTCATCTAACAGTTCGGTCACAGTGAGCTGTCTTCCTCCTGTTTCCAGTCAAATCCAGCTGCGTTCCGAACACGCTAGCCTTTTGGGAAAGGAATGTGAGTTCTAGCTAGCCCTCTAACGTGCCAAATATGGAAACTTTAACCCTTTCAGCTGCCTCTGCCTCTGCCTCTGCCCTCCATGTTGTGATCACAACCCTTACTATACTCAAGCTTTCCCACCTTGGCTCATTGCTCAAGACACTGGGTGGTGACTGACGCGTCTGCGGTCACGTTGGGGTTAAAACACACCCACAGCTCAGACTGAAACACAGGTGTCACAACTCCTCAGGGTTTTCTAACTTCAAAGAAAATATAAATGAGCGTTGTTTGCAGTAGGCACTCAAGTACAAAACAGAGCAAACATACTTACGTCCCCAAGGTTTGAGCTTAATACAAACAACTCTCGAATTCCTATCAAAATCTGTTGAGTGACTTCAAACACCTCTTCAGTATACTTTGTGATTTGGTACTATTTAATATCAAATATCAGGATTATCTAAAGTGTTATTTGGATTGATCCTTTAAACTTAAAAAAAATAGAGAAAATTGTTTAAAATAGGCACTACTAAAAAAAAAAAAAACCACTTCTTCTTGTGCTGTTAAAAACTACAAATAGGGGCTGAAGAGAAGGCTCAGCAGTTAATGCTGGCTGTTCTTCCAGGGGACCCAGTTTGATTCCCAGCACGCCATGTGGAAGCCCACAACTATCTCTAACACCAGTTCAAGAATCTTCTGGCTTCTGAAGCATCAGGCATGTACATGGTGTACATACATACAAGCAAAGCACCCACACATACAAGAGAATGAAATCATTAAAAAGAAAAAAAGAGTCATGAACACATAATTTTAAAGTTTACTTTAAAATGTAAATATTTCCCAGTATATAACAGGTAAAGAAAATAGCATATTGATTTTGTGGTTGTTATCTTTTTATTTTCCAAGTAATACTGATTTAAAAATATTTACACACCTACTTTTAAGTCCACAGTTTAGCACTCTTATTTGTATGGCTTTAAACGTTATAGCACAAAATCTTTACATTAAGGATTGGGGGAAAGAGTCCATTCAAAACAAAGCCTGATATATTATATACATACTTTCCTCTGTACTTTATTTTAAATACATTAATTTTAAAATGATGCTCATCTAGTTTTTTTCATCTGGTGGTAAAATACTAGTGCAACTTCTCATCAAAATAAAGTTTACCACAGATGCAAATGAATTTTTCCAATTGAAAATGGCCCTTCAGCTGCCGTTAAATGAAAAATTTTCAATGTAACTTAAAGGAAAAAGAATTGGTAGTTGTCATTGTAAGCAAAAATTTCAAGTCCCAGAGCAGTTTACAATGTTCCTTAAAACACAAACTTCGAAAGAACCAGAGATGTTTTACTGAAGTTTTGTTGGTTTTGAAAAGGCACAAGGGTGTTTTTTTTTCTTCCTTTTTTAACATCCTAGAAATTCTGCCACCGTTTCTGTTTCGGAGACAGCATTTGTAACCACTGGATAGACAAGAATGTTGTTCAAAATAAAGCCAGCCAGACCCCCAAATGTGAACTGCACAGTAACAACGCACTGCCCGCATGCAGCCTTGTGGTACCTACATACTCAGTTTCCTAACATGCATTAGAATACAAATACGTATTCTAATGGTTTATATGATTTTATAATATGCAAAGAATTTAAGGAAGGAGATGACCTGGGGAAGAGAATACGGAGACCCTGACCACAATGAAAATAGATGCATTCGTACCCAACTATATAATAAGAATATAATTCGTTTAAGTTACCAGAAATATACTTCTCAAAGCTCTCACTCATTATGAGAAATATTCCCACTCCGTGGCATTAACTGGAAGGAAGGACATCAGTCTGTTTCCATAGAAACAGCTCAGCACAACAGGAAGTAGTTTTAACTTTGGTCCACTTATCTGATAGCTTAAGGTCACACAGCCCATCAGTTTACCCCAAATGTAAATTTAAAGATATAATTGTTATTTCATTCTAAAACCGGCATAGATGTTCTGTCATTCTCTGCTTCTCCAGCTTGGGAATACTCTCTTGGTTTGGTCTCTAACCCCTCGTCATCTTCGTGATCTTCCATGGCAGCCTCAGCAGCATCTGCATGGCTAGGCTCGCTCTCCTCTTGGCTCATGATTTCGGGGGTCATGTGATCCAAGTCAGCTTCCAGAAGTTCAGTTTGTACTTCAACTGGCATCTGATTCACCCGTTCAACGTGCAGCTCTTCCACGTGCACTTCAGTCCCCTCTTCAGTCTGAATCCGACCCACTTCCAGGTAGCTCACCTGGACCTGCTCTGGAAGCTCACTGATGTGTGACTCGTGCACTTGGCTGTCCTGGAGCAGATCTGGATGGACTTGTTCCACAGTTACTTGTGCTGAGTCCACCTGGACCTGAAGCAGTGGCAATACATGCACCTTCCCAACTTGCTCTATAATCGTCATTGACGTCACTGGTTCAGTCTGGACATGTGTTTCTACTGAAAGGACCTCTTCAGTCACAATACGTTCTGAAATATTGTGAGCATCACTAAGATGCCTCCTTAATTCATTTCCTTGCATAAACCACAAGTCACACAGAGTACAATGGTTGGGTTTATCTCCAGTGTGTATTACCAAGTGATCTTTGAACTGGTCCCAGCTGTTAAACACACTGTTACAGACCTGAAATCACCAAACATAATGTTAATAATACTTATAATCAAACTGAAGTAAACGTGAATACATTTATTCTCCATAAAATATACTAAGGGGTTGAGGTTATCTAAATGAGAACCTGGCAAGCATAAACAAGGCACTGTACTGGGTCTAATCCTAAGTATCAACAAACAATGACAAAACAAACAAAACCCACAAAGAATAGAATAGAAGGGCTTGCCTAATATATATGTGAGATGTCCCGGGTTTAATCCCTAGGACTGGAAAAAAAAAAGAAAACGAATAAAAACTACACAAAACACTACCACCCACATTGGTAAACTGACCGTCACAAAAATATTCTGAATATGGTTTCCAGTATACCACGTGCAAAGCTATTTCCCACACTTGGTTTCATTTGATCTTTCAGCCCATACACCTAAAAATTTACTAGATTCTGGAAACATTTTAGCATTGTTCCCTGTTAAGTATCAAATATAAAGTAACAATACTATAGTTTTCCCCACAGCTTCAAAATTTAGACCCACTACATTATTTGGGACAAAAAAATATACTAATCAGGGGAGACACAGCTGTTATCTTGCCTGCTTTCCCTGCCGCTCGCCCAGATGCTATTGAGTGTCCCTATGGTTAGGAATAACTAATTGTGGGAAGGCAAGATAGCTTAATGGTAAAAGCATGAGCCACAAGTCTGCGCACCTTAGTTTAACCTTTGGCACCCACATGGTGAAAAAGAGAATAAACTCTTGCAAATTGTCCTCTGACCTCTACGCACTGCAGCATGTGTGCCCAACTGCCAATAAGTAAATAAATTAAAGCACCCAAACCTGTTATTCCCCAAAACCAGGCAGGTGTAGTGGAATAAGCCTCAGCAGCCGCCTAGACTACAACTGTCTTTAAACCTGCATGTCCATAGCACTTCTGTGGTTTCAGACTACTACTCAGGGCAACTCTTATTAACACTGATCATCTAGGGCTGAATGAAAACTAAAACATTCCATAATCATCAGGTGATGGTGGCACACACCTTTAATTCCAGCACTCAGGAGGCAGAGGCAGGAGGATCCCTTTGAGTTTGAGGCTAGCTTGATCTAAAAAGTGAGTTCCAGGGTAGTTA
>NC_022021.1:64907982-64922178 GCF_000317375.1 Microtus ochrogaster
GTGAGCCACCATGTGGTTGCTGGGAATTGAACTCAGGACCTTTGGAAGAGCAGGCAATGCTCTTAACCTCTGAGCCATCTCTCCAGCCCCCGAGAGGATCAGTTTTAATGACTATTGTGACCACATGGTTAACTGGGAGCTGAGGTTTGCTGCTGCCCAGTGTTACAAGAGAACATTCTACTGGGTATCACTAATTCAGGAAAAGATCAGATTTTGAAATTTCAAGAAATTTTTTCTGAACACATACTGTCAAGTCAAGAATTTCTAAGTCAACCCTGTGAGTCAAAGACTATTTATTTACTCTGCACTTCTGAGAACAAAATACACCCACACATACCTGGCATTCGTAAAGCTTCTTCCTTCCCTTTTTTGCCCCTACTCCAGTTTGGCATGCAGTGAGGTGACATTTGAGAGTGCTATTTCTAGCAAACCGTTCATGACAGTTTGAACATTCAAAAGGTTTTTCACCTATTGCAAGAAAAAAAAAATACATTGGTAAATTGAGAACATCAGCAAAGGCAAGGATGAGTTCATCATTTTGGCTATTAATTTTTTTCTTTTTTCTTTTGCAGTGCTGGGGACCGAACCACACGCAGGCTTCGTGCATGCCAGGAAAATGACCTACCACTGAGGCACACCTTTGAAACAGGGTCTATTATGTATCTCTGGCTGTCCTGAAACTCGCTTTGTAGACCAGGCTGTCCTCAAACTTTTATGGTTACTCTTCTGAGTGTGCCTCTGCCTCCCCAGGGCTGAGAATGGAGGCATGTGCCACCACACACGGCTTTCCTTTCTCTTTTTTTAAATACAGTCTCCCTATGTTCCCTATGCTGGAATTGAACTTAAAATCTGCTTCAGCCTCTCAAGTGCTACAACTACAGGAACCAAATGTCTGACTTAATTAACACGTTCTTAAGGAGGGGAACACAATTTATAATGCATGTACTTTAGCATACCTAAAACTGTTTTTCCTTAGATAAAAATCATGATCAATCTCTGCTTGGTGGAAATACAGAACTACCCTTTCGCTAAGCACCTGTTCTTTTTTATTTTGCACTTACCATGTACCAGATCATACTTTAGGTGACGACAATAAAATAATAAAGACAGGGAGGCACAGATCCACAATCTCAGTTTAGGAGAGGCCAAGGCAGAAGATTCTGAGCTTGACACAAATTCAGGTAACACAGCAAGATGCTGTCTCAAAAAGCAATAAAGCATGGTGGTGAACGCCTTCAATCCTAGCGCCAGAGATGGTTAAGTTCCAGGCCAATAATGGCTACACAGTGAGACTCTGTCTCTTAACAAAACTAAAAACAAACAAAACAATAAGCTGATGGCTTGAACACTGTCATGAAAATAAATTCGAATGCTGCATCAGTGTTAAGGCAGGGCAATTCTGCCTGGAACAGAACCACCAAAGGGAGCTGATTTTAGCCAGAGCCCAGGTACAGCACTGCAGAGTGGGTGAGTAAGGAGGGAGTAACTGACTATGACTATGATAGTAGTATATCTGATATGTGTATATGTGATATGTGTATATATGATATATGTATATCTGATATACGTATATGTGATATATGTATATGTGATATGTGTATGTGATATGTGTATATCTGATATATGTATATGTGATAGTAGTATGCCACCTACTATCAAGAACCAAGAGTGCAGGAGTTTAAATGAAGTGTCTGTCAAGTGGGGATGCAGGGAAAGACCATGAAGTCAGTGTGTTTGCAAAATAGCACAAAGACCCAGGTTTAGTCCCTAGTACCACATAAATTGGGTGTGGGGGTTCGCATCTATAATCTCAGTACTTGGGAGGGGGAGGCAGTTACATCTTAAGTACAAGATCATCCTGGACAATATATTTACTGAATTCAAGGGCTACATGAAACTGTGTCTCAAAAAATGAATAAATGAGAGGCTAGAGAGAGGGCTCAACAGCTGCTCTTCCAGAGGACACAAGTTTGATTCCCAGCACACACGGCAGCTCACAGCCATCTAATAATTCCAGTTTCAGGAGATGCCTTCTAGCCTCTGTGTGCACAGACTGACTTACATGCAGGCAAAACACCCATACATATCTTTAAGAAGAGAGAAATTTTAAAAAAGAATTTTAAAAGGCACTCAAAGCAGAGTAGAGATTCCCAAGAGCTAGTTGTATAGACAGTTCTGGAGAATGTCTATATACAGAATGGACTGATACATAGATAAACGGGTCATTTCCAGCGGCAATGAATACTTCCAAGATGGATCAAAATGCTCAGTGTGCTATATAACCACAGAATCACGAACAGATTCTAGAGAAACCCCAAGTAAGACAGCAGATAGAGGAGCTAACAGTGGAAAAAGAACTGCCGAAGGATACCAAGGAAAATTAGAGCAGTCGGCAGTAGAGCGGGATCAGAGGCAGGGCTTAGCCACAATGGAGCAGTTAATGAGAAGTCAGCAGTACAAACAGAGTGTTATGGATAATAGGGCTGAGGGTGTGGCTCAGCGGTAGAGTGCTTGTTTAGCCTGCACAAAGCCCTGGGTTCAACTTCCAAGCTTGTACACACACTCACTCTTTAAGAAGAAAAAGGACTGGAAGAGATTTCTAATCAGTGAGAAATCACCGTCTATTGACTTTCTGTGGGGAAGAAGGCAGGAAAAGAGGAAAGAAGGGTTGCAAAAAAGATGGACATGGCTCAAGTTACAAGATTCAGCACTGGCCTTTGAAGAAAAATCAAGCTGTTGGAGACGTGGGTAAAAAGAGCTATGCTAACTCAGGAGTGCAGGGAAGGGTCTTGAACACACACAGCAGGAATCTGGAGAAGCCATTAGAAAGAGGTATCAGACCAGAAATTGCCTCAATGAAGGTCTGAGACAGCACTTTCTCCAGCACTGTTCTCTAACAAGGAAGGATAAATACAAGTAGGAGCCTTCTATGCAAGAAAAGGTAAGACAAGGTTCAGGCTAAGAGAGAAATCAGAAATATTGTAATAAACTGATGGGGAAGGATAAGCTGAAAGGCTTGGACGTGGAGGAACAACAATTGCCAAGCAAGAGTATGGGGACTCAAAGACAGCATAGTGTCTGCAGAGCACAGAACCTAGACATCAGAGGCTTCACTACCCCAGTAACAAGGACATGTTGGATCTATACGACCAAAATATTCATGTAGATTGACATAAGTTACCAAGTCGCAAGTTCTTCTCCCGATAAAGTCAATATAGCTTTTGTACAGTTTGTATATGATAAAAAAAATTAGGCAATACCTGATTACCCAGAATTAGTGTTGATGAGAAAACTTTTTGAGAAATACGCTCAACAAAATGATTATGTTTTATCAGTGCATAATTTTTCACTACCAGTGAAATCTATAAGCCTTTTGAAAAGGCAATATGAGTGGCTCAGGAAGATGCCCAGAAAGTGCCAGCAGTGCAAGCTTGAAGACCTGAGTCGGCACCCAGCGTTCACCTAGGAACCCAGCTGTGGGAGAGCACAGCGGGGACTTCAGCCCTGGAGCTGATGTGGTAGCTCTGTGGAGCCAGCCAGCCAGGCAGCCAGCGGGTGAGCTTCAGGGTCAGTGAGAAAGTCGCCTGAAGTTGATCTCTGGCTTCCACGGCGCATATACACAGAAGTACACTCACTCACATGTGCCACATTCACACACCTACGCAGAAACATACACACACTACACACAGACACACACAAGTGCTCATACGTACGTAGTAAAGGAGGGATAAAAAGCAATCTGATGTTTGCCAAGATTTTCTTTAACCTGGAAATTCTGTTCTTAAAAAATAATTACATAGGCCAGCAAGAGGGCTCAGCACTTGTTATGACTGACGAACTGAGTTCCGCCCCAGGAAACCCACTGCAGGAGGAAGGAACCAACTCCTGCTAGCTGTTCTTAGATCGCCACACTCATGTGGTGGCAGGCGCACACATACCTGCAATAAAAAGCCTTTCAAACTACATTATATGAACATGTGTAGAGAGATAAATGTACAAGGATGCTTACTATGCCACTCTAGTGGCAAACTCTAGTGAAAATCTTGTGTTTACTGAGAGCAACAACGATGTGCAGTAAAATAATATGCAGTCAGTTTTTTAAAAAAAAAGCCTTGTGTTTCATTTGCAATCCCAGTACTTGGGAGACTGAGGCAAAAGGATCAGCTGAGCTACATGAGAACTTGCCAAAAACAACAAAACCTCACAAAAACAAAAACAAAAAAATGAAATGGTATAAATCTGCTGCTTGCACTTCTATTCCCAGAAGTGTGTGCTTATGGTCACCTGATAATGCCGACAATATCCCGAAGGTTAGAGGCAAACATTCTCTACCACTGACCCACTGACCCTGCCCTGCCCCCAATGTACCAGGTGCTTTGTATGCCCAAGCACCACTCTCCAGTAAGTTCGTCCCTGGAGCCAGGAGCTCCTCTAAGAGATGTAGACTAGGACTGGAGACATGGCTCGGAGGTTAAGAGCACTGGTGGCTCATAACCGTCTGTAATGAGATTTGGTGTCCTCTTCTGGCCTGCAGGCAGACATGCAAGCAACACAGTATACATGTTGTAATAAATAAATCTTTAAAAAAGATCTAGCTAAGTTGGAAAGAACAACTTTTCCCTGCATGCTACTCGAGCTGTTTCTAAACAATTAGTTGAAATCTAGAAACAGTCATATGACTTTTGGGATGGGGGTTGAGAAAAGGTTTCTCTGTGTGGCCTTGGCTGTCCTCGAACTTGTTGTGTAGACCAGGCTGGGCTTGAACTCAAGAGATCCACCAGTACTGGGGTTAAAGGTGTGCACCACCACCGCACAGCTGACTTTTTCTGAAAGACATGTAGACTGCTAAACTTCAGTCTCTCTGTGGGATGTGTACCATATCCCTAATGCAAAGAAAGGGGCCTCAGTATGACCCACATGTTCACCAAACCGGTAACTGTCAGGACTGAAGCCAGAACCCAACTGTGATTTTTATTTTCTGATTCTCCTTGGAAAGTAGGGAACAACTACTTAAAAACATGTTGAAGTCACCTCAAGGTTCTTATTCAAATGGGTCTGGTATTCTTCTTCACCCTTTGCTGGCTTCCGCCAGTCACAAAGTCACTCTAACATAAAGTTCAGAGATCACCAAATCCCATGGGCCCTGCCTCTTTTCACTACTGCTGCAGCTATCTCATCTCCCGTTCTTAAGATTATTTCAAAAGATTTTTTCATCAGAGTCAGCAGGTTTTATTTCACATCAACCTACTGTGCCAGTCACGGCTCTAAATAGAAACCTGACCCTTCTGCTTTCATATTTAAGCCTACAAGGCGATGTTCGTTCAGCTTGCTTCTGTACTAAATGGACCCTACAGTGAACATATGGTTCTAGAATTTACAACTAATAAAATCAAATAAGTTAACTTGATATCTCATATGAAGTTCTTCAGCCCTATGGTCACGCTGCTAAAAATCAAAAGCACAGGTGGAAGTCCCTTCTCTCACTGCTCACACTTATTTTGCCCATAAACCATTTGTAGATCCCCCATATGTCACCCAGGAAGCCTGCTCTAGCAATCTCTTGGTATTCCTTTACTTGGACCCAACTCTGTAGTCATCCACCCTTCTACTAGGAAAGCAAACAACTTGCTTTCATGCTCTCCTCTATGCCTGTGTCTTCTTTTGCTTGAAAACCTGTTCCCACACTACTTTTCCTGTGGGCCATCATCACTGGGGCTGCATCTGATTCCTCAATTTCTAATAGTGAGCTACAAGTGACTTTGGGCAGTGGGATAATTAGGAAGGAAGGAAGGAGGGAGGGAGGGAAGGAGGGAGGGAGGGAAGGAGGGAGGGAGTCTACATGTAACAAGACTTGGGCACAACTGTCTAGAAATCCAACCCTTAGCAGCTCGCAGTAACTTGCTTTCTTTTACTGTATGGGGCTTAGAGCCTAGTAAAAATTTAAGTCACTGGCAGTAGGTCCTGTGCTTGACTTAGGAAATCTAGCAAGGAAAGCTCAGGGAGTTAAAGCAAGGACAAGGAATCAAATGTGTGTGGGGGTGGGAGGGTAGGGAAATGACACAGAACTATAGTGACCAAAGAAAGACTTCCAGGGATCTCTTCAAGATTGGGACAGTTCTTAGAAGAAATAGTATGCCTCACCTCCCTTCGCTGTCTACTAGTCCCGAGATATTTGCCCTAAGAGAGGCAGAGGATGACAGACACAGATGACCATCTTTTTCTGGCTCAAAAATATATATGACTTCTTGAAGTAACGTGTCTGCTGCACAGACAATCATAGGGCCTGAGCTGCACCCCAGACACCATGTAAAAAACCAGGAATGGCAGCGTGGGTATGGAGCCCCAGCACTTGGCCAGGGGGAGGAGTGCAGGCAGATCCCTGAAGCTCCATGACTAGTCAGCTTCACTGAACAGATTAACTTCAGATTCAGTGAGGCTCTGCTTCCAAAAATAAAAGTTGAAAAGCAATTACCGAGGAAAGACTCAACCATCTCTGGCTTCCACACACACAGGAGCACACCAGGTATGCACAGACCCACACGTCCACTCAACACCCACACAATACAGCACACACTTTCAAGACAATTAAATGTATGCCCCCCAAAAGGAGAAAAAAAAAATGTTAAGATGGCTTATAAATGTCTATGTAACATTAACATGGGAAACAAAAATAGAATAAAGTCATACTATAATTAGGATTTAATAATTCATGGTACTTAGCAAATAAATGTTTTACATACTTCTTTGAAGAATATAAACAAGGGTAAGACGTAAGATGACAATCATCTTCAAGGTTGACAAATGATTTGTAATTTAAAGCATCAAATATTTCAGCTGGGTGGTGGTGGCTCACGCCTTTAATCCCAGCAGAAGCAGGTGGATCTCTGTGAGTTCAAGGGCAGCTTGGTCAATAGAGTAAGTTCCAAGACAGGCTCTAAAGCTACACAGAGAAACCCTGTCTTGAAAAACCAAACACAGGATTTAGACTTCAAGCCAATGTAGAAAAAATATACTTCAAAGTTTTGCTAATTACCTGTATGTTTTCGAAGGTGTTCTTTAAAGTGTCCAAAGTGGTCAAACTGTTTGTCACAGTACTGGCAAATGTGAATTTTCTTCCCAGCTCTTTGCTTCTTACTCAGCCCACCTTCCTCAAGGTGGTAGCAGTTTAGGTGCTGCTTCCAAGCACTCTCGCGGAGATACCTTTTATTGCATATGTCACACTTGAAACTCTCAGTGGAGTGTGATTTCATGTGTTCCTTAAAATGGTAAAACAATTTAAAGGAACGGTTACATTTCTCACAATGGAACAAGTCCTTCACATGTGACAGCTGAAGCTCCACAATTTCAATGCCTTCTACCTGTTTGCTTATGGGGTCGGGCGCACAGTCATCTTCACTAAGCTGTCCTTTGCCTTCACCTTGGCGGTACTTGCTGGTAATGTCTGCCAGCAGTGCGAGCGCTGAGTCATCCGAGGAGCCTGTCTGAATGTACTTTATAGACTGCTTGGCGGAAGCAACCTCCTCCAACGTCTCCATGCTTTCATCTTCTACTTCAATCGTGCCTTCAGCAATCTCCACCTCGATTTCCACAGGCTCTGATCCTGCAGATGGCAAGGATTCAGTGATAACATTCGAAGTTTCTGCAATCTTTCTTTTTTTTGCCTCATTTTTCCCTGTGGGATTTTCCTCTACGGGAGCCGAATTTTCTTTGTTCCTGAAAAGTATAAATTAAGAGCTTAAAAAAAAACTATGAAAATAAAAGTTAAACTAAAATCTATAAAGTCATAGAATTCTTTGAAAAAATAAACTAAATTTAAGTGGAAGGCAGAAAACAAAATTGGACAGCCTATACTGGATCAATTTTAAGATTTCCTAAAAGCTGTAACGATTAAGGCAATGATGATATTGTACAGATAAGCAAAGGTTAATGGAACATGACAAAGTCCAAAAACAAATACTTATGAAATTAACTTCTGAAAAGAAAATTGTTCACAGTGACTCAATGGAGACTCTTTTTAAAAGTGCTGATGCTTAGCTGGGCGGTGGTGCTGCAAGCCTGTAATCCCAGCACTCAGAAGGCAGAGGTGGGCGGATCTCTATGAGTTTGAGGTCTACAGAGCGAGTGCCAGGACAGCTAGGGCTGTTGTTACAAAGAGAAACCCTGTCTCAAAAAACAAACGAACAACAAAAACCCAACAACAACAACAAAGTGGTGATGATGGAATATCTGGTATGTGTATCAGAAAATTTCAACCTTTAAACTCAGATCATTTATAAATAAGAACTCTTAATTCGATCACAGATTAAAATGTGAGAACTAAAATTATTAAATTTCTAGAAAACAAGGGAAAAAGTCTTAGCCAGAGGCCCACCCACCTTTGCCTCCCCACTGCCAATCTTCATGCTGAAATTACACAAAAGCCTATAAGATACAGTACTGTGACAACAGGGCATCAAATGTCCAGGGTGGGCTCATTAAAAAGAAATCACTGCAAATCAAGCCTGAAACAAGGAGAAGGCATGTATGTATCTGTCATCCTCATCTAGAAAACAGAGAGGAATGCTCAACCAGACGCTCCAAAACCTGAAAGCGAAGATTTCTCACTGCTGACACAGGTGGGCTGAAAACATGCAGCTTCTAGGGTGCTTGAAACCAGAAGCAGATGTGCCTTGTGTACGGGCAGTCTGTCACCGCCCACATCTGTCTCTACCTTCTCCCTTCCCCTCTATCCTGATTTCAGCTGCTTTAAGGAAAAACAAAATTCATTACAGACATGGGAACTAAGGAACTCGGGCAAAAGGAGGCAGTTTCTAGTCAAAGACTGAGGATTTAGACTTGAGATCCTCATCACAACTGCATGCTATAATTCTTCTAAAAAGAAGCAATAAGCATGCTGTTGGTCACATAATGGAACTGACACCCAACCTTTGGAAAGCTGAAGTCTGCCAGTCTAAAAGTCTCATTTCGTATCGAGCCAACCAGACTTTGTGACTAATATGGTAACAAGTGTCCCACAAGTATCTTTGGTCAGTCAGGAAGAAATGCTTAATTTGACAAAGTAGTTGGCTTTCTGTTGCAGGTGCTCAGCCTCAACCAGATTTATGGAAGTCAAAACACACAGCGGCTAAGGTTGGTAGGCTGTCCTCAGAGCTCTTGCCAACATTCCTCATGATTTATCTTGCTATATTTTTACTGACACACAAGCTGTTGCCAGTGGCTTAACTATTTGGTGAGCTAACTTGAAAGGCAGGGCACACTCAAGACACCTACTTCCAAAGCCACAATCACAGGTAAAAGAGAGTGGTTTCGCAAACTTCCTGAGTTACTCATTTAGAGGTCCATGTATATTATAAATGGCTGTTCTCAATAAGACTAACTGTAAGCAGTCTATTAAACAAGTCTGCTTTGCCCAGACTGCCACCATTACACCAAGAGCCAACATTCTGAATGTGTTAATAATACATTTGTTATCACTGACTGGTCTTAAAGGAAAAGACGCTCTTTCTGATGCAGACTTCACATCTGACTTTACCTCCTAAGAGATCGCCTGTCTTACTGTAAAGATGTGACGTGGTTGCACGCAGGATGCTACTGACTGACACTGATCTAGGAGCTATGTGTGGTGGCTTCACCCTGATAAGCTTCTCAAGTTATTCTGCTGCTGTTCCAGTCTGACCAGCTGCTTCAAGGCTCAGAGCTGCTCCTTGAATATCACATCACGCCTGGCTTCCTGGACTAGCTAGTCTGAAAATGGTGCCTCTTTTAAATCACAAAAGCACTGTAATAACTGGTTAATAGAAAGAGGTTAGTCTCTTACGCTTCCTACCTCCCACAGATACTGATATGCAAATTATTACAATAACCTCCTCAAACACTGACTCAAATAGTTTCCCACTCAACTTCCCTCACCTCCTCCTTGTCCAAAAATCTGAGTAAGGCAGGTTGATGGCCAAGTTCAGCCCCCATACAGGGGTCACCTCTTCTCAGCTGCTTCCTGAGTAATGAAGACGACAGAAAGGATGGGAAGCTCCTGTAAACCTAATTAGACAATTTAGGATTCTGCCCGGGATAGTCTTTGACATTATTTTTCTCCAATAGCAATTCCGGGACAAAGTAATTATCGCTTCCAGGAAATAGTCAAATATGGGCTTAAAAAAACCACAGAGAAACCCTGTCTCGAAAAACAAAAAAAAAACAAAAAAAACAAAAAAAAAACAAACAAACAAAAAAAAGAAACAAATATGGGCTTAAAGGATTCTAACTCAATTCTAGTTTTTAGTTATATGGATTCTGTTATTAGAACGACACCATCTTATCATAAGAACAAATCAGCTCATTTAAGGGCACACATGAATGAGGCCAAATGGGTCTCTAAATTTTGTAAAAATGCTCTTGAAACAACATTTCTTAAGCAAGTTCTGGGTAGGAGTGGATCACTAACACCTAGAACAAAGCTACGGTTGCTATACTAGGACACTGGGTGGGGGGCAAGCAGCAACCCCAGGACCTGGAGAGATGGTATTTTACATCCAGAAGGCATGTGGGAGAACCATTAAATCTTTCAGAACCCAGGATCACAACATGGACAACCACCACTCAGGTGCTATTCAGGTGTCTGTGATAAATAAGAAAGACTAAATGACTGACTGCCTTTCAGACAGCCCCCTCCAAACACTACAGCTAGATTCAAGCATTCTCTCTGAACTGCAGGCAATGACAACCTGTGTCCCTAGTGAAGGCCTTAAATCTTTAAGTACAAGGTAGGCAAATGATGTTTACTCAAATTCTGTTAATAGTAGTCTTAAATAAGCCTAATACATGAAAAACTGAATGAATGGACTAAGTCACAGTTCCTACTGGTAGATCAGAGTGACTAGTGATTGAGAGGTTAATTATGAGAAAAAATTACCAGAAGCCAAGATAATATAGAAACAAGAGTATTTCTAGGATCTCTCAGGCTGGTACATGACTTACAAAGACATAAATGGCCCTTTATTTTGGATCTGCTTACAAAGTTGTTTATACACATAACATCTTGAACACAAAGTCTTTCCTGTTTCGGAGTGTAAGGTAGATAAAGATAATGTCTACAATGATATCAATGAATTTCAAAACTGATGGAATTAGGTAAGTATGTACCTACCATATATGTATATAAAATTTTAGAAAATGTTATGATGGGACTTGTGGTAAGAGTAGACTGGTATGATCAAAGACTGGGAAAGGAGGACTGGATTACAAAATGAAGAAACAGAAGAGTGCCATATTCATTAACTTGATAGTGATAATGGTTTTATGGGTATGTTAAAACTGCATATTTTTAAAGTCTTTACTTACAATTTTTTTATTCCATGTAATCATTTCATTTTGTGCATTTCGCCTACATGTATGTATGTATACCACATGCATGCATAGTGTTTGCAGAGGTCAGAAGGGGGAAACAGATTTCCTGAAATGTTCCCAGAATGTTCCTGGAATGAAAGGGATGGCTATGAACCACCACATGGGCACTGGGAACTGAACCCAGGTACTCTGCAAGAGCAGCAAACGCTCTTAATCACTGAGTCATTTCTCCAGTCCCTAAATCGTTGCTTTTTATAATTTATGTTGTTTACATTTATGCCCATGCACTACATGCCTGCCTTGTGCCCACAGAAGCCAGAAGAGGGCATCAGATACCCTGGAACGAGAGTTACAAATGAGTGAGTCACCATGCAGGTCTAGGGCTCAAAATTGTGTCCTCTGGGTCACCGCTCCAGCCCCTTCCAACTACATACTTTAAATAAGGTTTGATATCTGCAGAAGTAACACATACTTATCAGAGTAAGCCTTATTAAAACTTCAAAAAGTGGGCTGATGAGAAGGCTCCACTGGTTAAGGTGCTTGCTGCCATACCTGATGATGTGAGTTCTGTGGAGGTCCAAAAACGTGAGCCTATTTCCACCTTGTCTGATGGTCAGAGTTGGAGGTTGCTTAAAACTGCTGACTAGTATAGTGACACGTACTGATCAGGGTGTGGTTACTTGGTTCTTTTGACATAAAGATGGTTCAAACAAGTAAATCCATTCCATCCTGACAGATGGTCAAGATATGAAAGAGTACTTCTGCTCCTTCTTTTGTAATATGAGGGAATATGTAATACCTGGGGAATGGTACTTGGTCTAGGGTAGCTTCACGGCCTAAACAACAAAATTCTAACAATGCCTTGATGTTTCAAAGTGTTAAAGCAACTGACTTGACCTTTGTATCATATTAAAGAAATCCTTTGTTGCCTTCTTCCCCCTTTTGTATTGGGGTATAAAAGCATATGAAAAATTAAACAGAGGTGATTTCAGTTTTCACTGGAATGCCCTCGAGGTACTATTCTATGGTTTATGTTTTATTATTTTTCACGCGTCTTCATATTCTTTACTTATATTTCTAAATCCCCACACCTACCCTGACAAATGGTATTCTTCTAGAGGCTGGTCCCCAACAGAGTTCAAACACTAGGACTCACACAATACAAAGAAATAATCAACTACTCCAATTTGTTCTCTGACCTCTGGCATTTGTGCTGGGGCCCATGCACCCCCACATACATACACACACAATAAATAAATGTGGTTAAAGTTTTACAAAATTAAATGTAAGACTTATACACACATACATACTCTTATCAGAATAACAAATGTTAATTAGAGGAGTTAGCAAACTGACCTAAGGGCAACTTACGCCAACAAAGCTTTATTAAAGTCACCTCATTCATTTACACATTGCATGGATAACACAAGTATAATATATTAGCTATTTCTCTTTAAAAAAAATGTTTGCTGGGCTGGCAAGATGGCTCAGTGGATAAAGGCACTTGCTGAGCAAGGTGGAGGAAGAGATCAGCTCCACAAAGCTGACCTCTCAGCTGTTAGTGCATGGGGGACGACTGTAACTTGTCATCATCAAGTGCTATGGGATAATGCTTTTGTGCACTGTAAAGATTTGTCATTCATATTGATTTAATAAAACACTGACTGGAAGCTGGGTGGTAGTGGCACATGCCTTTAATCCCAGCACGTGGGAGGCAGAGGCAAGCTCTTTAGAGTCTGAAGCTAGCCTAGTCTACATAGTGAGCTCTAGGACAGTCAGAGCCACAAAGAAAGACTTGTCTCAAAAACAACCCCCACCAAAAAATAAAAAAAGCCCAAAAGAACAGAATAAACAAACAATAGCAAACCCAACTATGTCATCAAGATGGGCAAATGGGTATCATATGTAAATTACACATCAAGAGAAAAAAATGAAAAAAATCCATATGGGGCTGGAGAGATGGCTCAGTGGTTAAGAGCATTGCCTGCTCTTCCAGAGGTCCTGAGTTCAATTCCCAGCAACCACATGGTGGCTCACAACCATCTGTAATGAGGTCTGGTGTCCTCTTCTGGCCTGCAGGCATACACACAGACAGAATGTTGTATACATAATAAATAAATAAATATAAAAAAAAAAAGAAAAAATCCATATGGCAACTGCATTTCTCAATTGAGTTTTTTTTAATCTATTTATTTATTTATTATACAATATTCTGTCTGTGTATATGTCTGCAGACCAGAAGAGGGCACCAGACCCCATTACAGATGATTGTGAGCCACCATGTGGTTGCTGGGAATTGAACTCAGGTCCTCTGGAAGAGCAGGCAATGCTCTTAACCACTGAGCCATCTCTCCAGCCCTCTCAATTGAGTTTTAATGTTATTTCAACAATGTAAAATAAGGCCTTAGTGTCTAGTCTAGTTCTCAGTACCACTTTACACTATATTCCTAATTCCTTTCTTGTAAATGTTAAAAGTACTGTATATACCTTTGTCTGCAAAAAAAATAAACATAACACCCATCAATTGTTAAGAAGTAAATTTAACCAAAACTAAACCTTCATTCTTAAACTGTCTAGCCCATTAAACTTACATAATTAATGTTTGTTTTTGCAGCACTGGGGACTTGCCTGCCAAACCTGTAACCCATAATAAAGTATATATTTAGTTACTAATTTATATTCCTTTTCCAGGTGACAAACACTTGTTCCAGTAATACAAATTTTGAAAGATCATTTCAGCAGGCTTTAACTATCTAAGAATGATTTTAACATCAACTCACTGTAATCATTTCAGGTATTTTTAGCAACTGAAGTCTGTATCAATTTTACCTAAACTAAGTTATTACACTGCGC
>NC_022021.1:64922333-64925264 GCF_000317375.1 Microtus ochrogaster
AAAAAAAAAAAAAAAGTTATTACACTGCCTAGTCATTCATTTAAGAGAACATCTCTATTTTGAAAGACGTCAAAACCATTTTATTGAAAAGGAAGAAACTTGCTGGGTTGTGGTGACATGTGCTTTTAACCCCAGCACTCAGGAGAGATGGGAGGCAGAAACAGGACCCCTATTTGCTTACAGGCCAGGTGGGCTCAAATACAAAGAGCAACAGAGAAAGCAGAGATGTTTGGAAGTGGGAAACTATTTGAGTACTTCCTTAAAGTAGGTGGTGATTTTTTATTTGTGAGTTAATTAGAATGAAGTGATTTTTCTTTTAAACATTTAAGTAAAAGTTTAAAGCTAGAGACCCTGCCACAACAATGAGAAAGCCACAACAACTACAAGGACTGTGCTCTGACCTCCACACCTGCACCACCAAACACACACTCAGACGTGTGCTCCACTTTTCTGCTGTCCAGAAATACTACTCATGACTGTAAGCAGGAAAAAGCTCCCACACAACACAAATCTGAAACTGTGCCATCTATGTACGAGCCTCACGCACACCTTTATCTTACTAACCAATTTCGGATCATCTATCTCTGCTGATGTGGATTGGCACCCACTCACCAACGCCTCCGCACTATGTACCAGGTGTTAGCTTTCAGAACAGAGATACACCAAGTTCTTATCAGAAAAGTTCAATTGTGAACTGTCATATTAACTAAAAGAAATGTTACTGGCGTCTGGAGAGGTGGCTCCGAAGTTAAGAGCACTATTTGTTCTTCCACAGAACCTGGGTTCGATCCCAACACCCACGTGGCAGCAGCTCACAAACACTAACAGCTCACTAACTGTGGTCCTCTTAGGCTTCTGGAAGCACCTCATGCACATGGTGTAGACATACATGCACATAAAACAAAAATTTAAAAAATGATGCTTATAAACAATTATAGTTCAAGTTTTTCCTAGATTTATTCCCAATTTTATCTTCTGACTAAACCATACCAGTGAGTTGGAATGAATAGTTTTGTTCCTGCAGGAAAACAACCTGCAAAACTATTTGTTGACATGCTAACGGACTGTACTAAAATAAATAAGAAATAATCTTTTTAAACTAATCACTTAAAAAGCAAACAACAGGAGGAAAGGGAAAGCCAAATAGTACCAGGAGGTACCAGTAAAGTAACAGTTTGCACGTTTAGAATACTACACTACATACACCACTGTGCATTTTACAGGCATTAAGCCTCACAAACAATTCTCTGAAGGAAGTTGCATCATTATATCATCTGATGGGCTGAGTACTTCATTAAGGTCAGTGATAGATCTAGGGTAACCTAGAGCAATACCAGAGCCCTCAGCTTACCCTTTACACTGCTCCAAATGAAGGTGCTGAGATTTGCTCATTGTATCCCTTAGTAGTTTTTTTTTTTGTTTTTTTTTTGGTTTTTCGAGACAGGGTTTCTCTGTGGTTTTGGAGCCTGTCCTGGAACTAGCTCTGTAGACCAGGCTGGTCTTGAACTCACAGAGATCCGCCTGGCTCTGCCTCCCGAGTGCTGGGATTAAAGACGTGCGCCACCACGAAACTCTGTGTTTTAATACCAAGTGGTAACCCCTTAGCAATGGACCTGTTTTCATGCTACAATACCACTGAACACTATCTTTTCCCTTTGTGGTGGACATATCAGAAGTCAGATGGAGTTTATAACAAGTTTACATAAATACATTTAGATTACAATAGCTCTAATTTGGCCACTGAGGTGGCTGTAATAGAACTGGCTTCCAGAGGCTCCTAGATTTCCCACCATGATGATAATGGATGTAAGGCAATTCAATGCTTTCCTTTTTGTTGCCATGGTGATGGTGTCTTCTCACAGTACTAGAACTTTAACTAAGAAGTCATTACCAATAGGTAAGCCATGACTTACCCTCATCTAGCCTACTGATTTTTATTAATATTCCCAGTACTAATAATTATCAATCAAATCCAGCTAAAGAGGGTCCAGAGACCACCCTGAAGACCTGCCTAGACATGCTATTTTAATTTTTTGGTTTTTCGAGACAGGGTTTCTCTATATATCTTTGGCTGTACTGGAACTCAATTCTGTAGACCAGGCTGGCCTCAAACTCAAACAGAGACCTGCCTGCTTCTGTTTCCTGAGTGCTGGGATTAAAGGTGTGCGTGACCACGCCTGAGTCAGGCATGCTATTTTAATCTTATTTTAATGAGTTTTTACTTGACAAATCAATGCAAATGGAAGGCATAATCAATATCCAAAATTTTCCTAGTTTCAGCACATCACTACTTAACGCTAGACACAGTACAGTCTTGACTATCAGTTAGCATTTCTGAAGAAGTAACCATTACCGGACTTCAAGGGCTTTAATAGCTTCCAGCATCTGTAGAAATTCTGCTGCTTTCCACACATCATTAGCTTCCTCTTCTCCTTGTATCATTAGTTTTGCTGTGTACGTGAACTCAATCAAGTGACGAAAAGCCATTTTACTGACCCCTGTAAAAAGATGCACAGTACACTTAGCTCACGGCAACTCAAACTGCAGAATGCACAGTAAAGAGGAAAGTACATGGGATTTGATTACTTCTTGTCATTTCCTCATCATCACAATAGCCTACTTACCAAGTAAGATCTCATGCTCCCCCTTCCAGCCCTGAGGAGCCCACTCCAGCCACCGCCACATACTTTTTAAGGTTTACTTTATTTAAATTATGTGTCTGTGTAAACCAGAAACAATGGCTCCCTGAAGCTAGAGTAACAAGTGGTTGTGAGTCACTTGATGGAGGAGCTGGGAATTGAACTTGGGTCTTTGGAAAAGCAATACTCTTTTAGCTGCTGAGCCACTTCTCCAACCCCCACCCCTCAATTATGAGTTTGACCATTTCAGAAAGTTATTTAAGTAGATATTTTATCACTTATCTTTCTTTTT
>NC_022021.1:64925379-64928831 GCF_000317375.1 Microtus ochrogaster
CTTGTAGACCAGGCTGGTCTCGAACTCACAGAGATCCGCCTGCCTCTGCCTCCCAAGTGCTGGGATTAAAGGCGTGCGCCACCACCGCCCGGCTCACTTATCTTTCTTTAACTGTCTTAATTTAACTTGTTTTCAAGGTTTATTCATGTTGCATACAGCAGAATTTTTAAAGGCTGACCAGTATCCTATTTTGTGTACATAAAAAATTCCCTTTATTCATTAGAACATTCATTCCGTGTTCTGCTGATGAACATTTGGGTCATCTCCACATGTTAGCTACCATGAATGGTCCTAAAAAGAATGTAGACAAACAATTAAAGGAATTGTAAGGGCTGGAGAGAGGGCTCAGAGGTTAAGAACACTGCTTGCTCTTCCAGAGGTTCTGAGTTCACTTCCCAGCAACCACATGGTGGCTCACAGCCATCTGTAATGAGACCTGGTGGCCTCTTCTGTTTGTCGTGCAGGCACACACACAGGCAGAACACTATATACGTAATAAAAAAATAAAAAATAATTTCTAAATTTTATTACAACTATTGTATGTGACGTGTCACAGTGTGCCTGGGGAGGTCAAAGGTGGGTTTCAAGACTTGAACTCGGGTTGTCAGGCCTGCACTCTCTCTGCTGTTCACTGAACCATCTTGCTGGCCAAGGAGCACAACTTCCTGAAGATCCTGATGCCAATTCTTTTGCATGGATATCAGATGTGGAACTACTGGTTTATATGTGATGTGGCTTAAAGATGAAAGCTCATGTGTTAGCAGCCTGGCCCCCAGCTGGTGGCATGTTCCTCAGACTGGATCCTGAGAATGCTTATTCAAAGCTGAATGGACTACTAAAGAGACAGGCCTTAGTTTTCTAGCCACCCTGCAGACTTTGTGCAGCTTCAACTGTTTGAATTCTTTTTTGTTGTTTTTCGAGACAAGGTTTCTCTGTAGCTTTGGAGCCTGTCCTGGAACTCTGCCTGCCTCTGCCTCCCAAGTGCTGGGATTAAAGGCATGCACCACCAGTACCCAGCTTGAAATTTTTTTAAACTCAAACATGGACAGGAACATTTATGTGCCAACAAAGTTTTAGTTACATTGCATAGCAAGGGCTCAATAAATGCACACTTCTTTAAACTGGACTTTAAAGAAGGGCTGGTTGGAGGAAGGTCTTTCCTCGCTTACAAACCGCCAAGAGAGTGGCTGTAGGCCTCTGCTTCAGCACTGCACTGGGTCAAGGTGTTCTGCCTTACTACAACCTCTGGACCTGAGCCAAGGCAACTCTCCTCCCCGGAAAGCTCTTCAATACATATGGCGCTTCTACTTTAAGCTTTGGAACGCTTCCCATCTTTCACAGTGGCCACACTCACTCCTCTCATCAGGCCGTCTTCTACTTCCCTGACACCTTCTTCAAAAATGCAGTGATCCTTGCTAAATATATACTTGTCTGGCCAGTAATGACACAGATGGAACTTTTTTCATTTACTTAAGAGTCTTTGTTTTCTTTCTTGGAGAAGTTTCTACTTAAGTTCTTACTCTGTTTTTAAATAACAAAGTTTTAAATGTTAAATTCTGAGTTCTCTCAGTTTCTTTCAGATAAATACTTGGTTTGCAAATATTTTCTCCCATTCCACCGGTTGTGTTCTGTTTCCTTTATTATGTCTACTTCTTCTGTTGCCAATGATGTTAATGTCACATTCGTGAAATGCTTTGCCTAAGTCTTATTCTATTTGGAGGATATAACCAGTCAGTATGGTGTGCCATGCTCATTTTTGCACAGAACTATCCTTGTATCACAGGAACAAATCTCATTTAATCTTGATGAATCATCTTTAATTACTATGATGCTGGATTTAGGATCCTAGTTTATGTGTATGCAGAGTGAAAGCACACAAGTTCAGCGATCAGAGGACAGGTTTTGAGGCTGTTCTTCCACCTTGTTTAAGTGGCTATTCCTTTGTGCTATCCTATTCTGCTGCTGTGCTGGTAACCTCAGGCTAGCTGGCCCATTATTCTCAGTTACCTCACTCAGTGCTGAGGTTACAGATGCTTGCTACCACATCTGGTGGGTTCCAGGGATCAAATTCAGATCTTCAGCTTTCCTTACAAGTTGTTTTTTACTTGCTGAGCCATTTCCCTAAACTTTTCTGAAAAATAGGGTCCCACTCTATAGTTAGTCTTGAACATGTGACAACCCTCCTGCTTCAACCTCCAAGTAAGAAAACTGACAGGTGTCAGCCACAATGCTTGGCTACTTTCCTAATATTTTACTGACAATTTTTATATCATAATAGATATTGGCCTACAGTTTTCTTTTTAAATTATTTTTCTTGATATGGTCATCAGAGTCATACTGGTCTCAAGTAAATCTGGAAGTGTTTGCCAAACAGTGCACTTGGTGCACACCTTTAATCCCAGCACTTGGGAGGCAGAGGCAGGTATATCTCTGAGAAACCCTGTCTCAAAAAATAAAACAAAGTTGGAAGTGTTTGAAATTTTTAAACATTTATTTTTATCTACACTTGTCTATGTTTATATACACATAGTTGTCTGCAGAGACCTAAGAAGGGTATCACATCCCCTTGGAACTGGAGGAGGTATAGACAGTTGAAAGCCATCAGACATGGGTGTTGGGAATGAAACTCAGAGTCTCTAAGGTGCAGTTATGTGCGTTTAACTGCTGAACTCTCTCTCCAGCCCCTTATTCGATGCTTTTGAGTCAAAACATGGCAAGAGTTCTTCAAATGCTTGACTGAGGTCACTAGTTAAAGACAACAGATCCTAGAATTTCCTCTGTTCAAAGGTATTTTGGTAACTAATTCAATCTCCACAGGAGGTCCTTTATGCTGTTACTTTATGCTGTTTCTTTATGAGTTAGGAACAAAACCTTCAGTATTTCCCACAGGCTCAAGCCTGCAACTGCCCTAGTAACTTAGTTTATAAAACTCTCTTCATTGTAACCTATTTGAGAGAAAACTTTTGATCTGTACCTCAAGAGCATCTATCAGAAATTTCCAAAACACAGGTACATACAACAAAAATAAATGCTAAAGTTAAATTTGAAACTAAGTGTCTAGCTCAAGTATGCTGGCACACACCTTGATTCCAAAGGTAGGAGGATCTCTCTGAAGTCAGAGGCTAGCCTATTCTAATAAAGTTAGACCAGGCCAGCAAAGACTACATAGTGACATGAGATCCTGTCTCATACAAAACAAAATTCCTGTTTCTACAAATCCTATTTTTTCTTTTCAAGTTTTGTGTTTAAATTTAATAACAAGATGACATTTTTGTATTTCCTTGCTGTTAAGTATTATTGTTTCAGTCTATTTGAGTCAAGAAACAATTTTTTTTTTCTTTTCCAGACAGGGTTTCTCCGCATCTTTTGGTGCCAGTCCCGGAACTAGCTCTTGTAGACCAAGCTAGCCTCGAACTCACAGAGATCCACCTGCCTCTGCCTCCCGAGTGCTG
>NC_022021.1:64930013-64932618 GCF_000317375.1 Microtus ochrogaster
ATGTAATTTTAAAACGAAAATAAATCTTTTTAGAAATTGAGGATATCATTCAGGAGAGTCAAAATTTTACATCGTAGGCTCAGCTCTTCCAGAAACTGATCTGGGGCAAGACAGAACTTTAGAACTCATTTTGACTTGTCTTCAAAGTGTCTGAAAGCAACTTGAATATTGAAAAATACTTTATAAGACGAAATATACACTGAGTTATGTGATACTAAGTAAGGAAACTAAAAACATATGGATTCATCGAAGGCTTTGGTTCCCTAATTTAATTTTCATCAAAGGCTAAGGGAAAGGCTATGCTATCTTTTAAGAAATTTGACTAGAAGTTTGAAAGTACAAAAGTTCTTTCTAATACAATGTTTAAACAGTCCTACAGTAAAATTAGATACTGCTTTTTAAAATCAAGCATCGATACTGCTCATCATACACTAGGCATGGTATCATTTACGGAATCTTCATGCCTAAGAAATATTAGCTGGGTGGTGGTGGCACACGCCTTTAATCCCAGCACTCGGGAGGCAGAGGCAGGCGGATCTCTGTGAGTTCGAGACCAGCCTGGTCTACAAGAGCTAGTTCCAGGACAGGCTCCAAAACCACAGAGAAACCCTGTCTCGAAAAACCAAAAAAAAAAAAAGTAGGAGCAAACCTAAGTAGTATGATTCCTGGGTCCATGGAAAAAGACAATTTCTTCTTGTTGCTTAGAAGTCTGAACACCCTGGTCTTATTAACTCCAGGTTTACATTATCACTTTCATAAATCAACATCCTCCATGTGAATCACTCTTTCTCCCAATTTAAATATCTTGGACTTTTTTCTGCCACAGATTTGGGGGTGGAAGTTGATGCAGATTAAATCCAGGGCCTTGTATGAACATGCTAGGAAAGTGTTTTACCACTGAGCTACATTCTTAGCTCTTTAACTTGAACTTCATTATTGGTTTTTATCAGAGAGCTTTCATGAACCCTTGTGGGTACTTAGATATTAGGTATTTGCACTACTTTAAGTACAAAAATTTAATACCAGTAAGAATCTTAAATAAACTGGACCTGGTGGTGAACACACATAATCCTAGCACTCCGATGTTAGGCCAGCCTAGTAAGACTCCATGAAAGAAAGCGAGGGAGAGAGAGAAACTGCACCAAACTATATTAAGATCTGCTTTACTAAAGAGAACCGAAGGGGCTGGCCATCTGTCTGTAGAAAACTCTACATGGTATACGCAGGTTAAAGCTGGCAAGAGGGCTGGAGGGATGACTCAGTGGTCAGAGTACCACCTGCTCTAAAGAGCATCTGCCTTGATCCCCAGCACCGCCGTGGCAGCTCACAACTGTCTGTAATTTCAGTTTCAGGAGCTCTGATACCTCTTCTGGATTCTGTGGGCACTGCACACATATACCCAACAAAAACACACACAGCAAAATACTCATATACACAAAATAGAAATATAATAAAATAAATCCTTTTAGAAAAAGAAGCCAGGGGTTGAGAGATGGCTTGGTGGTTAAGAGCACTAATTGCTTCTCCAGAGGACCTGAGTTCAGTTCCCAGCACCCACATAACAGCTCACAACTGTCTGTGAATCCAGTTCCAGGGAATCTGACACGTTCATATCAATGCACATAAAATAAAGTTAAAAAAATAGAAAAAGAAGCCACCAAACCGCGCAGCAGTGGCACACGCCTTTAATCCCAGTACTTAGGAAACAGAGGGAGGCCAGCCTGTGTGAGTTTGAGGCCAGTTTAGTCAACAAAGGGAGTTCCAGGACTGTTACTTAGACACATCAGTCTCAAAAGAGAAAAAAAGGGAGGGAGGAAGGAGGGAAGAAGAAAGAAAGAAGAAAAAAAAGAGAAGCTATCAAGAGCCACAAAATAACTTGGACATGGTCCTCCTGAAAAATGGCCGACAGATACTTTTCTCACTTAACAACCAAGCCATTAACATTCATAAAAAACGAAATTTGATCAAAGTTAGAAAAAACTGTTGAAGGGGACCTTAAAAGAGAAACTGGAATGTTTACTGTTTCTAGAGTTTTGTCTGTCCTGTATTATCCTTGCTGAGCTCTTTCTCCAGCCCCATTCCTAATCTGGATTAATCAGAATCATCAGTCGTGAGAGCTTCAAGTACAGTTCTCTGATCTTTAGCCTCAAACCTAGGAATGTTATTTATTTATTTAATCTATCTCTCTTAATATAAGCACTTCAGGGTTTGTTTGCTTGATGTAACCAGTCCAGGACTCTCCCAGGAGCAAACCAATGACTTTAATAATTTGCTAATATAAATCAAGCTAGCAACACCTGCCACATAAGTGAAGAGGCGGCAGAAAGGTTTGTGAAAAATACAATCTGGTATTTTAGGACTAGAACATTTCTTACCAATCCCTTACTCCTCTCATAGTGGAAATATTTTTTAAAAAATAGTTCTTTTAAGATAATTTATCTAAGGATCTTCTTATAGGGGCAATATTCTGACATTTCTCTAGTCTATATTTAAAAAAAAATTTTTTAAAGAAAAAAAAAAAAACAGCTGAATGGTGGTGGTGTATACCTTTAATCCCAGCACTCGTGGGATACAGAGGTAAGCGGATCTCTGTGAGGCCAGCCTG
>NC_022021.1:64932718-64944026 GCF_000317375.1 Microtus ochrogaster
TGTGAGCCACCATGTGGTTGCTGGGAATCGAACTCGGGTCCTTTGGAAGAGCACACAATGCTCTTAACCACTGAGCCATCTCTCCAGCCCTAAAAAAAAATTTTTTTAAAGAAAAAAAAAAAAAACAGCTGAATGGTGGTGGTGTATACCTTTAATCCCAGCACTCGTGGGATACAGAGGTAAGCGGATCTCTGTGAGGCCAGCCTGGCCTACAAGAGCTAGTTCCAGGACAGTTAGGGCTGTTAAACAGAAAAATGCTATCTCGAAAAATCCCATAGCTGAGCAATGAGGTATAAGCAGAAAAATACACTCCGAGAAATTTCTAGAGAACCAAGCAAGGTAATATAAAAGGGGTATGCATTATGTGTGTGTGTGTGGGGGGGGTGTGCTTGGTTTTGTTTTTTTCTCAGCAACATGCAAAATAAGCTGTAATTCCAAGTCAGGTACTCTGACAGCCACACAATGATGTTCATGTGTTTGAGATCCTGATATTTCTCATGCTGACCTCCAGTTTCCAATCTTCTTGCCTGTCTCCCTAGGGATGTGATTTCAACTGGGATTAGCACCTTGCCAGGACTATGGAGATTTTGAAACTAAATTTAGATTGGATGCATAGCCTCAACTGTGTCTGAACCCAGCAGGTTGACTGCGTCCTCAAAGCAAATTCCAACAAAAGCATTCTCTAGAGGATGACAGCACCCACTCTTACACCAAATGTCCAGGACATGATCCAAACTACTTTATGTGTTTTATAGCCTAAAAAAAAAAAAGAAGCTACACGCTGGGTGGTGGTGGCAAACGCCTTTAATTCCAGCACTCGGGAGACAGAGACAGGTGGATCTCTGTAAAATGGAGGCCAGCCTGGTCTACAGAGAGAGTTATGGGACAGGCTCCAAAGCTACAAAGAAACTCTGTCTCAAGGGAAAGAAAAAAAATCATTCAAGATCATGATGTAATAAACAATAAAACCAAGACCAAAACTCATGTTCTAATTATGTGCCCAGGGCTTTCTTTACAGCCAGGTGACCTTATGAGAAAATAGAGCAATCTCAGAGTTAAGGGTTAAAATGATAATTGATAAAATTTATTTCTTTTATTTTGGTTTTTCGAGACAGGGTTTCTCTGTAGCTTTGGTGCCCATCCCGGAACTAGCTCTTTTAGACCAGGCTGGCCTCGAACTCCCAGAGATCCACCTGCCTCTGCCTCCCGAGTGTTGGGATTAAAGAAAATTTATTTATTTATTTATTTTTTGGTTGTTGTTGTTGTTTTATTTTGGTTTTTCGAGACAGGGTTTCTCTGTAGCTTTGGTGCCCATCCCGGAACTAGCTCTTTTAGACCAGGCTGGCCTCGAACTCACAGAGATCCACCTGCCTCTGCCTCCCGAGTGCTGGGATTAAAGGCATGCGCCACCATCGCCCGGCTAGAAAATTTATTTTTTAAAACAAGTATTTTCCTTTTTTTTCCTATTTGCAATTTAAGTATTTAAGGCTTATGTGTACCACACTAAAATAGATACAGGATAGGTCAGAGGTACTGAGAGAAAAGAAAACTGCCAAGATCCTTTCTCCAGTACTGCTTTCTCAATTAGCAACAACTCTAATCTGAGCCAGGGTTTAAAATGTTAGGTGTCCAGGCAGTGGTGGGCACACCTTTAATCCCAGCATTCAGGAGGCAGAGACAGGAGGATCTCTGTGAGTTGGAGGCCAGCCTGGTCTACAGAGTGAGTTCCAGGACAGACTCAAAAGCTACAGAGAAACTGTCTTGAAAAATTTAAAAAAAAAAAAAAAAGTTAATTGTTGAGGGAGGTGGCTCGCTGACTAAAGTGCTTGTGTGCACGCAAGAGGACTGGAGTTCAGCCCCCGAGAAACCATTTAACCTGTACACCAACTGACAGGATGTTGCAGTGATCTGCTTTTAAGAAGAGCACTGGGAAGGTGGAGACAGGGTTAGACTAGACTTCTGGGCCTCACACCCTGCCTCAAGGAGTAAAGTGGACAGCCACTAGTAAAGACACTAGATGCTGGCCTTGGACCTAGACTGTGTATAGGCACAGGAGTACCCAATACATACACACACATACTCACACACACACGTTACCTATACACATACACACAATTTTCTTGATAACCTTTGCCTAGTATAATCAACTCCTCTCTGAAATCATAATCGTTCCTAACACTGGCTAAAGCAATATTGCCCATATTAACAGTCTCTAGTATTTCTGCACTCTTTCCTTTAAACTGTTGCTACTATAGTCTCAAGCTCTTCAGGGAATGCTGTATTCAAATTCCTCAGCTCTAGGGTCCGGCACACTAAGTAACACAACAATATACCAAATAATGGTGACAGGTTTTCTTCACGATTCATTCGACTAATCACTACAAGCCTATTAACCTGGCTTAATAGAGGAGGAGACAGACAGGCCACTGAGATGAAGTAACTTGTTAGCTACAGTACAAGCCTCCAGCTGATAGACTCGGCTTGTGGCAGCTAGATTCTCACTAGCAGCCCCTATATGCCCACTATGCCCATGCCTGGTCTATCATATATAACTAACTGAAATATACCAAAACTAAAGAATAGGTTTAACTCTTTTCTTTATTCCCCTAGGTATCATTATTTTCCAAGAAAAGTTTCTAAGCAACCCACTCATAATAAAGAATATGTCCAAAATAAAAAAGACACAAAGCCAAAACATAGAAACTTTATGTAGACTCCCTATTTACACCGGCAAATATACTTATTTCCAACGGCTTTAGAGTTTGATGGGACATGATGGGGTGAGCAAATATGAAAGCATGAAAATTAACAGTACAAACTAAATCTCTTGCTAAACAGGCAACCTTGAGCAAGTAAACTTAAGGAGCTGGTTCCCACATGCAAAATGGAAACTCCACTTTCCAAAAGATTATACAATACACAACTTCCACAGTACAATGCTTGGGACTTGCCCACTATAATTGGGGGAAAATGTCAATCATTTTGTTTCAAAGTAAATACCTATCTGAAGATCCCTTCTCTCAACATTATAAATCAACAAATTCAGCTGCATGTTACAGTATAAGTTCATCATCCCTGTCTTCCTCATACCATACAATCTCAGTCTGTTCATTTGTACCCATTAGTAGACCGCTATTCCTGCTAGTACAGCGGGCTCTCCTCTAACTTAAACATAACCTACCATCCCTGAAGCATGAGGTCACTAACACAAAGATGGCAGTTTCCATTTATGCATACTCTGAAAACAACAGTGCACCCTGGTTTTAGCAACAAGCCAGACTCTACCAATACCTACCACTTATTCAAATGCTTTACTGAAAGAATTCCCAATGGATGGTGTATGTAGCTGTCTACCAACAACCACTGCTATTTAGTTCCCAGGATATCCTGCTAAGTCAACCAATTATTTCTATTAAGCACTGTGTGAGAAATGCCACTTACCTTCTATTTCAACCAAAGGTTCTTGAGTAAACTCCTGAAAGAATTTGTAGAAGAACTTACTGCAGGCAGCCAAAACAGCCTTGTGGGCCTTAAAATGGTGTCCTAAGGTAGAGGGGTTAGGGTGGGGGGAGAAGAAATCATACACTGACATCAAAATCAAAGTTAAAAACTACAAAATGTGGCTGGGCGGTGGTGGTCTTTAATCCCAACACTCAGTAGGCAGAGAGGCAGGTGGATCTCTGTGAGTTCGAGGCCAGCCTGGTCTACAAGAGCTAGTTTCAGGACAGGCACCAAAAGCTACACAGAGAAACCCTGCCTCAAATAACACCCCCACACACACACCAAAAAAAAAAAAAAAAAACCCACAAAATGTATAATATAACTGTTATTTATCTTGGGAATTTTTAATTTTAATTAGACACGAAGCTAAATTTGTAGCTTCAAAGACTTAAGCCAGTTTACGAGGAACGTCTTCTAGCACTTTGTTACATTCAATTAAGTAACGAGGTATATTTAAGCTGAAACTGTGAAATACTGGCTAAAGAAATGACTCCGTAGTTAAGAGAACCAGCTTCTCAATTCCCAGCACCCACATGGCAGCTCAGAACTGTTTGCAAGTCCAGTTCCAAGGGAAGTGACCGCCAATCAGGCATGTGCTGCGTGCGTATGTATGTACACGTGCGGAGCCCAAACACATACGCATAAAATAAATTTAAAAAACCTGCTAAATATAACAACCCAGCAGTCTATATATCATTTAGGAAGATATCTATATCTATATCTAAACACTACAGGCCCAGCAGTGGTGGCATAAGCCTTTAATCCCAGCACTCTGGAGGTAGGCAGAGGCAGAAGGATCTCTTGTGAGTTGGAGTTTAGCCAGGTCTACGGAGCAAGTTTCAGGACAGCCAGGGCTGTTACAGAGAGAAACTGTGTCCCGAAAGAGAAAAAGGGTACAAAGCTACGTGTGTCTGGTATGGGAAATGTTTCGATATGCCTACCGTATCTGTAGGCACAACACACCTACAAACTCCTATAATAAGGAAGAGCTTATCTTAGAAGCCCATTTTCACTAAATACAAAAGAATTCCAACCTGGATTTGCCTGTACATGGAAGACTGGTAAAGACCCCAACTAATTTTGGAGTAGCCCAAAGTGAGGTGAGGGTGAGTGTAGCCAGTGTCTCTCTTTATTCTCCTTCCCACACCATTTTGGAAAACTAGAATGAAAATTTCCCAAATGATTCCTGGATTGGACTCTCCAAGGCTTGCTAAGAGGAAGCTTATTAACAAAACGTTGAGACAGCCTCCCTGTTTTGTTACCAAACATTCTGAGGTATTTTCTCACTCTTCGAGGCCCTTATCTTACGCTCGAGAGGGCAATGAGAAAACTTGAACAGGTTGCAAGAAGTTAAAAATGCGATGCACCTCAGACTATATTAAAATTAACAGTGGCCAACCAGCTTCCTGCAGCATGGTCTACGTGAGCAACACTGACAAGCGCCCTCCTGGTTCCGATGCAAACCCTCCACGACTTTGGAAGAGAGCCCGGAGAGGGTGGGTAAAAAAGGCGGGCAGGGAGAGGGAACCAAAGCTCCAATTTTCTCCTCTGCCCACTCCCCTACCCACCGTCGACAATCAGGGTGATGTCTGTAAACCGGTCCTGCTCCCGTTGTTCATTCAACCGGTCCAAGATCATTTTATGATGTTCAGGAAACTCCTGAAGGCATTCCATCGTCTCTTCAGCCTCCATGGCCGTCGGGGTGCTCTACAAAAGAGGAGCATGATAATGTACACCCATGAGCTCGGGCTGACACAAAAACCCCTACAGCCGAAAACAAAACAAAACCCAGGAACGGGGGAAAGAAGGGGGAGGGGGAGGCCGACAGCAAGGCTGGGGAAGAAGAAAGGCGAGCCGAGCGGCCGCCGCGCGTCGCGGGCCGGAGCCGCGGCCGCGGGACTCCGAGCCTGACCTAATTGGAGTCTGGAGACGCGAGGTGGAGCGGGGTGGGCACGGTGCCGGAGGCTCCGGGCGCCCGGGAGCGCCAAGTCCGGCCAGGGAGGACACCGAACAGCCACGGCGACCTCCCAACGGCCCGCCAAGACTTCCGCCCGGCCCGGGCTCCCGCAGTCCCAGCCCCGGTCCGGCCCGCGGCCCACAACGACTCCCGGGTCGCCTCTCCCTCCGGCGCCCTCCCTCCCCCCCCCCCCCCCCCCCCCCCCCCCCCCCCCCCCCCGCCCGACCCGGCCGGCACTCACTCAGGGAAGGAGGAGCGGCCCGGGCCTGCGCGTCACTTACGTCGACGTGCTGCGTCACCGCGCCGGACGCGCGGACGTACAGGGAGGGCCGAGCCCCCCCGCAACGCCTGGCCACGCCCCTGCCGCCCTGTAGGGAGGGGAGGGAGGCACCGGGCTGTGGGGGGTGGGGGAGGATTCGGTGCTGCCGCGGGCGCGCGAGCGGGGGCTCCGTGGGCTGGTGCGGCTTCTCCTGGGAGAACCGAGCACTGTCAGGACTGGAAAGGGTGGGGCCCTCGGGCGCCAAGCTCCCGCCCGCCGTCCGCCCCCACCGGGCCCAGGCACCGCACCGCAGTTCCGACCGCGAACTCCGAGAAAACTGGCTCAGTGGCCCGGGACACTTAAGTGCCGCGGCTCGGCCCCGCCCCGCCCCGCCCCGCCCTCTTCCTTCCCGGGGCCGAGGTACGCCCTTACCTAGCTGGCGCCGCGTCCGTGGGCCTCCCTTTCCACGCGCTCCCCTCCCGTGGCGCAGCTGGTCCGGTGCCCGGACCATCCCTCGCCCTCCATTTTCACCTCCGCAGCTGGAGCGCTCTCTCTGCCAAGGGTCCCGCGGACGGCGGCCGCGGGCGCGAGCACGCTCGGACGCCCCGGGTTGCCTCTCCCCAAGGTCCGCCCTGCGGTGGCAGCACGCGTCTTCAGACTCAGATATCAGAGACCGGGCCGGCTCCAAGAAATCCAGTTGTGATTCCTTCATCGCAGCGCTCCTCACCCGCCTCCTCGATCCTAAGGAGGCTGGAGACGGCCCATCAGCTGCACGTGGCAGGCTCATTCATTCAAAGAAAGGCGCGGTGGAGGATAATGCTATAATAGCTGGGGTGTCGTGATCGTTAATCTCTCAAAGAGTTGGAGAATAAGGATTAATGGAAAATCAAACGGCTGCCTGGGGCAATGCCATGATGGCCACTATTTAAGAAACTGAAAGCGCGGGGGTGGACGAGGCACACGTGGTTCCTAACTTCTGACTCGGAACAGCAGCGGACTGAAACGCTGTTTGTTTTTTTTTTGTTTTGTTTTGTTTTTTTTTGTTTTGTTTTTTTCGAGACAGGGTTTCTCTGTGGCTTTGGAGCCTGTCCTGGAACTAGCTCTGTAGACCAGGCTGGTCTCGAACTCACAGAGATCCGCCTGCCTCTGCCTCCCGAGTGCTGGGATTAAAGGCGTGCGCCACCACCGCCCGGCTGAAACGCTCAGTTTTAACTCACAGGGTTATCTGGAGAATCCAGAAAAGTCAACAAAGAGGTGTGTGTTTATAGCCAGACACACACAGCACAGGCACACTTGGAGGTCAGAGTGTCCCTGTTGCTGGGATAGGCACATGATAGCCTTTTAAGTATTAAAGATGTCAGGTTTCCTTACCATTTTAGGAGAGGAATCCTTGAAGATTCAGCAGGAAGAGATGAGAGAAATAATAATGAGGGGACAACTAAGTGGACATGATAATTTATCGAAGAAGAATTTTGCTGTATGAGCCCCTTTGGGAGAAAGAACTAGCCTTAGCGATTCGGAAACAGCACACAGTGAGCATTACGGACAGAAGTGAATGAAATAATTATAAAGGATTAGCGCCTTGTAGATTTTAACTGGTCCACTGCTGTTTTCAATATCAGGAAATTATTTTATTCCTGATATTAGGAAATTATTATTCTTTAATTTTAAAAAATTGATGCGTATGATTGTTTTGCCTTCATGTACCTATGTGCACCATGTATGTCCGAAGAAGGCGTGTCCAGTATATAGATCTGCTTCCCTGTGTGTTTGAGTTGGTTACATGGGAAACACTTCTGTGTTTTTTAGGATTTGAGCTCTCCAATTCAACACAACACTTTCTCATATCTTAGGTTCAGCGCATAACATTGACTTTGGTCATTTGTTTGAGAAAGGGTCTCACTATGTAACCTGACTGGCTTGGAATTCGCTGTGTAGACCATGATGGCCTCAGACTCACAGATAGACTTGCCTCTGCCTCCCTAGTGCTGGAACCAAAGGCATACACCATCACGTTCAGCCAGCCATAGCATTCGTTTTTGGATACTTGCCTAGTCCAGAGTTTGAAGCTCCTGTGCTTTAAGCATCCAAATGGAAGCAACAGTGTTTAACCCCGGAGAAGTATCTGTTTGTACACTTGAGTAGAAAGGAGTCTGGAAAGGTCTGAGAAGCGCAGCTAGAGGAAGGTAGGAAACAGGTAAGCTGGCATCCAGAAGGCCTTGCGGGAGGAGGGTTCCTAAAGGGCAGGACTGTGCTGCTGGAGATGGCTCAGTCCCAGAAGCCCACCTAAAATGCCAAATGGATGCGATGGCCCTCCTGTAATTTCAGACTTAAAAGGCAGAGATGAGATTCTCAGAGTGAGCTGGCTAGAAAGAAGAGACATGGAGTATGATCCCTGACACGAACAGGTGCATCTCCACACATAGAAGGGAAAAATTCACAATGGGGCAGGGGACACAGTGCTGTTCGGCTGTGTTGAATGGCCACGCTGGACAAGGGGGATGGTTTAGGAGATGTACTTTGTGTCTTGGGCATGTTTGCTAAATACCTTAGTAATAGCAGATTTGGTGAAGAAAGGGCCTAAGATATCTACATTCAAGTAGATTAAATAGTAATTAGTAATCTTTTACTAACTGTATGGAGCCAGGTGTGGTAGCACACGCCTTTAATCCTAGTACTCAGGAGGCAGAGGCAGGCAGATCTCTGAGTTCGATCGAGGTCAGGCTGGTCCACAAAACGAGTTCCAGGACACCAAGGGCTACACAGAGAAAACCTGTCTTGAGAAAAAAAATCTTAAAAATAATACTTTATGGTTTCTGTGAAACAGCATCCTGACTGTAACTTAGCTGGGTTTTCCTTGTCTCTCACTGGCTTCAGTCAAGGTGGCAGCTAGGGCTGTTGTTCCCTGCTAACGTTCATTGGCACTATGTTTTTATGTGATAGAAACATAAAATAGAAGGGAGATGAGGTTTATTTTGACTCACAGGTTTGGGGGCTCCTTCAGCTAGGGCTGGCTTATTTCCAAAGCTGCAGGAACATGAAGCCTCTGGTCACAACATAGCAGACAGGGAGCAGAGTGCTTGTTCTGGAAGCTGGTCAGGCTATAATCCTCAAAGGCTGGCTTCCCATGACCTGCCTACAAAGGCATACCCCGCTTCAAAGTTTCCAACTTCCCCAAACAGTATCACCCAAGGACCAAGCGTTCAAGAGGATAAGCCTTGGAGGGCTGTTGACCACCAAACCATCATCTCAAGGCTCAACTCAGACAGGTCCAAGGTCACAAAATAGGTTCTTTACAGAATTCACCTCCCCCCACACTCCTAGACCAAGTGCTCAGTTCTTTACTTCCCTCCGTCTCAGACTCTGCAAGGCATGACAACTTGATCCCAGCAGAGATCAAGTGTGAAGGTACGAAAGAACAAGACATGGCAAAATCTTTTCTTAAAAGCTGTTTTAGTAAGCTGTCTGCTACTGTCAAGAAATGCCCAAGATAACAGGCTTAAGAGGGAAGGCTGATGCTGACTGACAGCTGTAGAGAGGCTTAGTTTATGGTTAGCTCAGCTGCTTTCCATCCTGAAGGGAGGAAATGTTTCACTGTGGGGAGGGGGTACTTGCTTTGCAGCTCGTGGGTGTTGGTCTTTAATGCTGGAAATCTTGCTAGTGGGGTATCCGATAATTCTTGAGAGCTATGGAAGAAGACAGGACAGGGATTGAAGGGAGTGACTGTGTGTTTGACATGAGCTGGCGTGTCTAGGACCAAGGCCTGGGGCTCATGGGAAATTGACAAAGCCTTCCTCGTATGGGTCACATTTAGAACTGGCAAAGCCTTCAGTTGGAGTGTGAAATGTTGACAGTATGTACAAATAGGAGTGTTTCTGAATGATTGACCAGTGTGAACAGACTAGCAACTGCAGCTTCCTCCTTCCTGATGTTTACAACCTGAGAAGGCACGGAACACATCTACTCACCCCAGACAGGGATCCCATGATAGACCAAGAGTGCAGATACCAACTAAGTCCAACTTGGTGAACCAATGAGTTTTGAAATCTTGCCCGGCTGAGTTTTTTTTTATTTATTTAAATTAATTACTTAGTGTTCTGCCTGCATGTATGTCTGTCTGTAACCAGAAGAGGACACCAGATCTCATTATAGATGGTTGTGAGCCACCATGTGGTTGCTGGGAATTGAACTCAAGACCTTTGGAAGAGCAGGCAGTGCTCTTAACGGCTGAGCTATCTCTCCAGCCCCCTGCTGTGGTTTTGTTTTGTTTTGATTTTTTTGTTTTTTGAGACAGAGTCTCACTATATAGCCTTGGCTGTCCTGGAGCTCACTACGTAGACCAGGCTGGCCTCAAAATCACAGAACTCCACCTGCTTCTGCCTCCCCAGTGCTGGGATTAAAAGCATGTGCTACTATGACCAGTGAACCAATGCGTTTTATTGGGTTATAGGAGCAGAAATGACTCAAAACTACATCACCAAGGCTCACCCCATGGCTCACAGCTTACAAAAGCCTGGAACTTGGAGCACACCGCACAGCCTGTAGGCAGCTCAGCAGGTTGTATCCTTTCGGGGCGGCTCAGTTGATCTACCCCTCTGCCGAGTGGCTGGGCTGGTTTCTGCTTCTTTCAGGCAGCTGGTCTGGCCTGTCCTGAGAATCTTTGCAGCTTGACTCTCCGCCTTCATTATTTACTCTGTCAGGGAGGAGCCTGGTGAATCTGGTCAGTTTCAGGGATGCTGTCTTATTTACCTTCCTGCTGAGGGGGCTTCTTCCCTGCAGGATAAAATGTTTCAATCCTGGAGGAAACGGTTAACCTTACAGGGACCTTCCACCACAAGACTGACCTCCCCATCCCCTTATTGTACATAATAATAGGGTTGCTTGGTAGTTGGTGCCACTCCCTCAGAGTGTACACAGCCCCCCTTACCCCTTCTTTTTGGTGTGGCTGTGTATCTGTCTTTGTACAGTCCCCAGCAGACCTAAGGATGACCTTGAACTTCTTATCCTCCTGCCTCCACCTCCCAAGTGGCTTTGACAGTCGTGCACTATTATAACTGGTTTTATGAAGCACTGGCCATTGAACTCTGTCTCATGCATGGTAGGCAAATGCTCGAGTCTGTGATTTAAAACATGTAAATGATTTGATGCTTTTGGCCGTCTTTCCTTACAGCAGAAGGTCCTGGGAACATTCTAAGTCCTTTTACTTTCCTTCTGTCCAGGTCTTTCACTTTTGAATCTCAATAGTGTAAATATTGTTTTACTGTAAATATTTTATTGTTTCATATAGTATCCATTCAACTTTCATTTCAGATTCAGTTTGCTCATAATTTGCCAATTTTGTGACATTTCACTCAGTCTCAATATATATTTCAAATTTGTATCACTTTCCTTCTGTTTGCAAATTCTTCTTAGTACTTCCTTTAAGACAGGGTTAAAAGCCAGATATGGTAGCACACATTTTTAATTTCAGCACTTGAGAGGCCAAGGCAGACAGATTTCTGTGAGTTTGAGGCCAGCCTGCTCTATTATAGTGGGTTCCAGGCCAGCCAGGGATCCACAACAAGACATTGTCTTTAAAATAATAATAATAA
>NC_022021.1:64945961-64946647 GCF_000317375.1 Microtus ochrogaster
CAACAAAAAAAGCTACAAAGAAACCCTTTCTCAAAAAACAAAACAAAACAGTAAAATTAATGCAAAACTCCCACTTCTAGAAAGCTATAGATGACTCCACAATGCGAAGAATGACTGAATGTTACATAAAAGACAAAGAGGTCCAAGCAGGTGGGGAGGAAAGAAAATCCCAGGAACCCAGAGCCTGGAAGCGGGTTTTCTGCCTGTTTGTTTGCTTCGCATATCCAGACTTTGAACCACTGAAGCCAGAAACGCCAGTGGGTGCAGCCAAAAACAGCAAAGCAAAGAAAACTAATAAAAGTCTGCTGTCTCCAACCAAAAGAACAGGAAAGGAGGATTGGAAACTTTTAGAAAAACACTGTACTGCTTAGGCCAAGTATCACAGAAAAATGGGATAAACAAAGCCTTGACTCCATCCATGCCTGAATGCAGAGCACCTTCTCTGGGCTGCGGTGAGGCCAAAACTCCCAGCTGTCTTCTGGAGTTGTGTCAGAAACAGCCAAGTAGAAAGAACCCTCTCTTTCCTTTTGAAGTGGCAGAAGTCCAGTGGAGAGTCGGGACAATCTTACTTTGTTTATTTACTTTGGTTTTTTTGAGACAGGGTTTCTCTGTAGCTTTGGAGCCTGTCCTAGAACTAGCTCTTGTAGACCAGGCTGGCCTCGAACTCACAGAGATCCGCCTGCCTC
>NC_022021.1:64963894-64965885 GCF_000317375.1 Microtus ochrogaster
CTTCTTCAGGATTCCTATATAAGCCGAAGACCATTAGTTCTCCAGGAATTCTCCTGGCTTTCAGCACCAGATTCGAGCTGCCAAGAGACATTCAGCCTCCCGGACTGAACAACTACCAGATTCTCAGCTTTTCCAGTGTGAGAGCGTCATTGTCGGGCTACCAGAGCTCAGGTAAGCCAACCTAAAATATATTCTATTGCCAACCTAAAAGTTATTGTTATTTTCCTTTAGGGACCCTGACTAATATTCTGAGAACTACCTAAATATTAACCACCTATTAGATAATGTTTACATGAAAGCTGTCTTGTAAAATTAAATCTGATACTGGGTTCCCTTGCAAAAATAATTTAAAAAAGCAAGAGCTAGAGAAATGAGATAACGTGTTGGGGGGCATTCCACTGGAAAGTCATGCAAGCCGTCTTTGCCTCCAACAATTAACGACTGGTACCTGTGACTTTGCTTTCTGTTTGGGGGTTTTCATTTTTTTTAATGCTTATTTATTTATTTATTATGTATACAATATTCTGTCTGTGTGTATGTCTGCAGGCCAGAAGAGGGCAACAGACCTCATTACAGATGGTTGTGAGCCACCATGTGGTTGCCGGGAATTGAACTCAGGACCTTTGGAAGAGCAGGCAATGCTCTTAACCACTGAGCCATCTCTCCAGCCCCCGGGGTTTTCATTTTTTAACTTTTTAAGTTAAAATATTACATGCCAGGCCATGGTGGCACATGTCTTTAATTCCAGCACTTGGAAGGCAGAGGTGGATCTCTGAGCTTGAGGCCAGCCTGGTCTACAGAGCTAGTTCCAGGACAGGCTCCAAAGCTACAGAGAAACCCTGTCTCAAAAAACGAAACAAATGATTGTATCACTTCCTTCCACTCCCTGTCCTTTCTGCAACTCCTAGTTCCCTCTCTAACTCCTGGCCTCCTCTTCTTTGTTACTGTTTTTATTGTTTATATATATAGACATGTGTGTATGTATATATGTGTGTGTGTGTTCATAAGTATTTTTTTTTTTGTTTTGTTTTTGAGGTATGATTTCTCTTTGCAGTTTGGCAGCCTGTCCTTGAACTTGCTCTGTCCAGGCTGGCCTTGAACTCACAGAAATCTGCCTATCCCTGCAGAGTGCTCGGATTAAAGGCCTGTGCCCCCACCGCCTTGCCTATACATTAAGTATTTAGATACCTATAAGTATATAAAAACAATGGCATAGTCCATTCAGTATGGCATATACTGATTTCAGGGGTGACCACCTGGTTTTGGATCACCAATTAGGGAGCTCCTCCAGAGAGGAAGAATGCATTTCCCTCTCAGCATCCCTTAGTTGCTTAGTCTTTTGTCTAGGACTGGGGCCCCCTGAGTTTTCCCTGTCCATGTTATCATGTCTGTTGTGTTGTCCTCGTTTAGATCTTCCTTAGGCAGCCCTTTTGTTAAGGTATGATGGGTAAAGCATCCCTGGAAATTTTTTTCTTTGCTAAGAAAGGCTTTCTCTGTGTAACAGTTCTGGAACTCGGTAGCCCAGGCTGTCCTTGAACTCACAGAAATCCGCCAGCTGCTGCCTCCCAAGCGCTGGGATTAAAGGCGTGTGCCACCTCCACCCAGCTGCTTTGCTGTAATTTCTAGGAGAACCTATCTCGGAGCAGGTCTTCTTCTCTGGCTCTTACGATCTTTCCAGACTCTTCCTTCCTCAAAATGACCTGAGCTCTAGACACAGGAGTTCTGTTGTAGACGTCTTGCTGGAGCTGGTACCCAATGATCAGTTGCTCTGTGCATTTTGACCAGTGGTGGTTTTCTGTACTGGTCCCTGGTGTTGCAAAGAGAAGCCTCTTTGAGTGTTAGGAGCTATACTTACCTACGGGTATAAGGAGAAGTACTTGAAATGCAGTTAGGAATCATGTTGGTTTAGTAGCGTGAAGATGCAGTACGTTTCCTCTAAGATCCATGGCCTTACTAGTCCTGATAGTTTTTTTTTTGTTTTGTTTTGTTTT
>NC_022021.1:64967206-64968565 GCF_000317375.1 Microtus ochrogaster
TGTGTGTGTGTGTGTGTGTGTGTGTGTGTGTGTGTGTGTTAACCTAGCAGCCACACTGTCCAGGATTCGGTTCCCAGTCTCGGGAAGGAGAGAGAGCTTGAATATCTATCTAACCTTCAACACTTGCAAATCCTCATTCAGGCTCAGTTCCTTTCAGGTACTCATCCTCACCTCCAGGCATTGCTGTACTTGGAGCCTGGGTTTCCGTGTCAGCTGTAGGTACTATCTGTATCACTAGTCAGCTTCTGGAAAAAAAACCAGAACGGTGCCCCCACTCTCCTCACACCCAGACTTTCTTCTTTCAGGGTCACTTCTACTGTGGAAACCCAACACAGCGTCTAATCCAATTGCTCGTCGGTTCCTTTTGACTTTGGATCACTTCATCCTAAAATGAGTCACAGGAAGATAAGATCTTCTGGGGCAACTGTCTCCTCCCAGTTTTCCCGTCACAGCCCAATAGACCCAGGACAGCCTACTCAGGAAGAGTTTAAAAGCATCAGTATTCAAATGTCTTTTGAATTTCACATTCCCCCTGTCGCCTGCTGTGAGAATGACACCAAGGAGCAGCACCGCCAGCGCTGTGTGAGAGAAGCCTGGGATTCGGTAGAGCAGGAACCAGAGCCCAGAATCCTGAGACACCTGAATTCGGGGCATTTTGGTCCCGAGACTCTCCCTTTTTATCCAAAGCTGGGACACCCCTATGAGGATCCCTGGAACTTCGCCAAGCCGCCTGCTGAGCCCTGTGGTCTTCTGAGTTGGGCCTGTCCGAGACACAAACCCAGAGAGCAGAGGGAGGGAGAGCACGCTGACTGGGCTCCCACAGCTGCAACAGGGAAGGAGCCCCAGGAATCTGCAGAAAGGCTGAACCCGTCTAGCAAGGCTGCCCAGAGGCCATCCTCGGAACTTTGTTCTCGCAGATCTCCATGCTCTCATTGAAGCCTGAGAAACCCAATGCTGGTGATTGAGAGATGCCCTTTGCCTGCTCCCAGTCAGCTACTGCCTGGTATAGCGAGTCTTACTGCTGGTCAGCCCCGCTCCCAGTAGCAGTGATTCCCAGTTTCCCCGTCCACATTCCTTTGCTGACCAGAACCTAGGGGATTTCTTCAACCTAGGCGCTGCATTGGGTGGCCCTGTGGGGACAGTTTTTAACCATCTTAATAAAACATTAGAAACAGATTCTCCTGTGTCCTTCTGCTCTGCTTTTGGAGAAAGACAGCTTTGGGGGCTGAGGTGGCAGTTGGCTCGTTTCAGCAGCTCTGAGAACTCTGGGGTTCTAGTCTCTTTGGAAGGGCTCCAAACCCTCACGTGGGTTGCTCCCTTGAGTAATTTGAGTGAGGAGAAATGGAATCTATCCCTGCT
>NC_022021.1:64969729-64970264 GCF_000317375.1 Microtus ochrogaster
CTCCCAAGTGGTACCACCGCCCTGCAGTCCACATTCTGTTCATGGAAGGGAGATCCGTAGGCAAACTGTCAAACAGCATCTGAGTCTTAGGTGTCCCCACAGTGGGATAGAAACAAATACAGTCATCTCACACACATTTCCATCTTCTGTATTCATACCGTTTCTCCTGAGAGTGACGGTCAATTGGGGACACAGGTTAAACAGTGACGGGTACAAATGTGGCTTTGCACATGACAAGGCATTTCCTATTACCATGCAAGATGGCTCTGCGGTGATTTTATTTCCAGATGGAGCTTTGGAGGACAGCCTTGTGTGCAGCGTGAACACACACCGCAGATAAAGACCTCCATGTGAAAATCAATCTCCAGCTACTGGAGAACAAGACTGCTGCCTCTTCTGATTTCTCTTGCAGAATTAAGGACTGTTGTAGCAGGCAAAGGCTACATCCACAGTCGCCAAAATGACATTATGTCATTGAATTCAGGTAGAATATGGGAAGCAGCTATCATAAAATTATCAGTTAAATTATTTATTT
>NC_022021.1:64970839-64973870 GCF_000317375.1 Microtus ochrogaster
TATTAGGGCTGGAGAGATGGCTCAGAGGTTAAGAGCATTGCCTGCTCTTTCAAAGGTCCTGAGTTCAATTCCCAGCAACCACATGGTGGCTCACAAACATCTGTAATGGGGTCTGGTGCCCTCTGCTGGCCTGTAGGCATACACACAGACAGAATATTGTATACATAATAAATACATAAATATTAAAAAAAATAATTGGCACTATTAGGAGGTGTGACTTTGTTGGCATAGGTATGGCCTTGTTGGAGGAAGCATGTCCCTGTAGGGGTGGGCTTTGAGGTTTCCTATGCTCAGGATATCACACAGTGTCACACAGACTACTTCCTGTGGCCTCCAAGATGTAGGACTCTTAGCTACTTCTCCAGCACCATGTCTGCCTGCAGGCCATCATGTCCTACCATGATGATAATGGACTAAGCCTGTAAGCGAGCCACACCCATGAAATGTTTTCATTAAATGAGAGTTGGTTGTGGTGTCTCTTCACAGCAATAGACACCCTAAGACAGACAGTTGAATGCCCCCACTGGGCTCCCTCATGCCAATCCCAGTCCCTGCCATTCTTACTGACTACTCATGGGGTCTGCAGAAGACTGCCATCTGCCAGAAAGCTGAAGTGAGAATCACACCCGAACCTGAGCATAGTTGCTGCATCTGCAGAAGCCTCCACTTGCTGTCCCAGAAGGCAGCCATGAACTGGCTGACCTATACTAGTTTTGGGTGCATAAGCAATAAAGCCCAGTGTGCACCCAAAGTGAGGATCAGATTATGCCTATGTGTATTAGACACGTCTGTGATCAAAAGTCAGAGGAGCATGGAAAGGGTCCTGTGCAATGAGCAAGGGCTTACACAATCCGAGCCTGTCAGTGAAAACAGAGAACCAAACTGAAGGGTAAAAACTTCCCACTTTTACAACTGAACTTAGGTTTCAGCGCTCTGACAGGGGCAAACAGATGTCTCTCCCAACAAAGCTCCCTTTATCAACAACACCCTTGCATTCAGGGACAAAGAAGAGGGCACAAACAAGGCCTGAGTCAGCCCCACAATGTCTCAAGAACAGTTCCTGCATCCTCCTTGCAACTTACCCAAGAACGTCCAAAGATAAAACCTCAGCCAATTAAAAGTCTACTAATGTAACTGCTGCTTGCTTAACCAATTATGCTTGAGATGACCTAACCACTCCTGAAATTCCTCTAGCTGTGCTTAAAAGAGGCCTACAGGCTCCCCTCGGGGTCGTCACCCTGAGAAGGCCCAGCATATGATGGTAAATAAACACTCTTTTTCTTGCAAACTATTTGAGTCTGAGGTCTTCCATCTCGGACACTTACATATACACACTAAGCCCCCAGCCTCTTTCTCTTCCTCTCTTGGTTTTTTCAAGTCAGGGTTTCTCTGTGTAGCCCTGGCTTTCCTGGAACTCCCTCTGTAGCCCAGGGTGGCTTCAAACACACAGAGATCTGCCTGACTCTGTCTTCTGAGTACTGGGATTACGGGTGTGTACCACCACCTCCCCTGGCTGACTCCTTCTCTTGAACCACACAGAAGGAAGCTGCAGACACACACTGGAGCCTGTGAGCACCTTGCCTCATGTGTTCCCCTGTCTGTTTTATCAACTTATCTCTGATCTGCAAGTTTTTGCTTTGAATAAAGTTTCCTGGTCACTCTGCAACCTGTTCAGGCTTTTAAATTTACTCTTAAATTTGGGGGCCAGGACCCCAAAATACCAAACCTAGATTCCAACCACTGAAAACAAAGCCACACTGCAGCCAGTATGTGCTAGGCCTCTAATTCCAGCTTTTAGGAAGTGGAGGCAGGAGAATCAGGAGCTTCAGGTGATCCTCAGCCATATCAAGACTAGAGCCAGCTAAGTGAGGTATTATTTAAACAAAAACAAAACAAATAAAACAAATAAACAACAGAAAAATCTCTACCCTCCAATCTGGTTCTTGAGGAGAGACAGAAATCACATAGCCTCTATGAGAGGCAGGTGTGGTGTTGCGGGCCTTTAATCCCTGTACCCAGGATGTAGGCTGATCTGTGAGTTTGAGTCCAGCCTGATCTAAGAGTGAATTCCAGTCCTGCCAGAGCAACATACTGAGATGCTGTTTCCAAAAAGAAGAAAAAGAGAAGGGAAAATAAGAAAGTGTGTGCCGAGGCCGCTTCAACCAGGACTGCTCTGCTCACAGAGGCCTGGCAGAGTTCGGCTCCTGCAGCCTTCGGTGTGAGCGTGAGATCCCTGTGAAGCTGCAGAGCCCAGGAGGACAGGACTTTGTCGGCGACTTCATCCCTTACTCCTGTGATCCTAGGAGTAAGCACCTGACAGAAACAAGGGGAAAGATGTCGTCTGCTCTGTGGTCTCACTCGGGCAGAGACAGGCGGATCTCTGTGAGGTTGAGGTCAGACTGTTCTACAAAATGAGTTCCAGCCAAGGCTACACACATGCAGACCCCATCTCAAAATACCACAGGACAGGGGAGAGGAAGAAGAAGAGGAAGAGGTTATAGGAAAGCCAGGGAAGGGCAGGGCATGAGAATACAGACATGCACAACGACCTACTTCCTCTGGTTCGGTCCCTGCGGTTAATATCATCGCATTATGAATCTATCCAGGGATTAACTAATTCATTACATCTGAAATATAATTATCTAAGGGAATGCCATCATCGGCTGCTCAGAGTTTGGCTTCACTAATCATCTAATTGTTTCTTAATTGAGCCACGCTGAGGATTTAAATTAACTTTTACGACGGCAGTTCTGCTCAAGGGACAGTCCTAGAGAACTTCTCTCACAAAGTCCTAAGGGACTATGATGTGTGGACAGCTGTGGGTGATCAGGGGAGAAAGGGGGTGTCCGGGAGGCCCCCTGAGGCCATTGTACACAGATGAAGGCAGCAGATGAAATTCACAAGTGAAGACTTAGAAACGTGGCAAGTGGAGAGAAAAGTCTGAATCGAACCAGCTGTATGTCCTGATCCTTTGTGACACCTTTTCTGTGAACCAGGAATATAGGCAGGAGTGGTGGCGCCTGCCTTTAAT
>NC_022021.1:64976820-64982550 GCF_000317375.1 Microtus ochrogaster
GCCCGGCTAACTTTTTATTTCTTATGTGTGTGTGTTACTCATGATATGTGAGTGCGTGCAGGCATGCTAGACCCGCAGCTCGCTGTGGAGGTCCGGGGACAGCACCAAGTCAGTACTCACTCCACCTTGGGGGTCAGAGGGTAAAGGTCAGGTCATATTTATTTATCCATCCATCCCATGCATCCATGCACCCATCCATGCACCCATCCATGCATCCATGAATCCATCCATCCATCCATCCATCCATCCATCCGTTTATTGCTCTCTGTGGATTTTCTTTCTTTTTTTGGTTTTTCGAGACAGGGTTTCTCTGTGGCTTTGGAGCCTGTCCTGGAACTAGCTCTGTAGTCCAGGCTGGTCTCGAACTCACAGAGATCCGGCTGCCTCTGCCTCCCGAGTGCTGGGATTAAAGGCGTGCGCCACCATCGCCCGGCCTCTGTGGATTTTCTTGAGAATCTGCATTGTAGCTCTTTACTAAGTGTTCTTATTGGGGCAGATGCCAAGATGCAAAGCTAGTGTCGTCTCCCAGGGCGACCTATCCGGCAGAGGTTGCGAGCTGTTTCCACTAGGTGGCAGTCAAGGCTCAAGCTGGAGGGCCCAGGTACCAAAAAGCTTCTCAAAGCAGGTCTCCCTAGCAACCTTTGGGACTTTCTCCTGGGAAGTCTAAGACATTTAGACTTGGGTTTGTCCATCTTAGTACAAACCCCAAACGCACAGAACTTTTTCGTATTTGCAATAAGAAAGGCGAGAATCGCAAACAGGTTATTTTTTGACTGGAATATGAAATGGAGGTTTTATTCTTGAGACTTTGGCACAATCTTATCGGAAGACTTACCAGAAACAGAAGTTTCTGGGTATGAGGAATTGAAGTAGAGACACAAATACTACTCGGAGAAATACTTTATTCTTTTTTTGTTTGTTTGTTTTGTGTTTGTGGTTTTTCGAGAAAGGGTTTCTCCCCGTAACAGACCTGGTATTTCCTTTGTAGATGAGGCTGCCTCAAGGTCACAAAATCTGCCAGCCTTTGGCTCCTGCTGGGATTAAAGGCGTGTGCCACTACCTCCTGGTCAAGAATTTGTCTTTGTGGTGAGATGATAACGATTAAGCAAAGTCCTCAAAAGCAAGAGGGAGGTTTTGGAGCTGGTTCAAACCTGTTCCTGGCTGTTTCCTCTACAACACTTTGCCAGAAACGAAATCAACCAGCAGGGGCCATAACCGTGGCTTGAAGGGACTTCAGCTTACTTCCCTGCAAGTGCAGCCACTTGACAGTGAAAGTTTCTGCCTAGTAGGTAATAGGCCCCTCCCATTTGACTCTGTGTTCTTAAGACATTCCTAACAGAAGTCTTAATTTGGAAAACCTGGTGCTGAGTGGGAAGCTCTTTGTATGCTCTCGAGCTAGGAGAGGGAAGTGAAGCTGTGCTTGGGGGATGTGGGAGCAGTCTATGATCATCAGGGTCTCCTGATCTCTACCTTAGGTTTGTTTAATTAAAGTCTCTATTAAATAAGATATCATCAGGCTATTTTCATGCAAGGGTTTAATGTACTTCAATGTCTTGAAGAACACATAATCTTGACTTTAATTGCAAACAAAGTATGTAGAACGGATATCCCCAGTTAAATATCACTCCCCAAATCCAGACTCCATGCCCTGGGAGATCTAGGAAATCACTCCTGTGAAGTAGACATTTGTTCCTGTGTGTTCCACAGATACCTATTTAAGCTGGGACACCTGTGTGCAGTTCCTCTCAAGATGCGTTTGATGTTCACTTATGGGTCAATGCGGTGAAGACAAGGATTCCAGTCTATTCCTCTTGGGACCTCTCTGTCCTCACAACCCTGCTAGGATCTCACAGGACAGTGCAGCAGGTCCAGTCTTAGCATGACCATGGCTCAGTGACCAGGCTGGAAGAGTACAGATCATAACTGCCCTGGATCCATCCAATCTGTCCTGGTCACGAGGGTGGCTGTCCTTCTGACCTGCAGAAACTCAAGCAATATCTAAGCCAAACACCTTCTTCAACGCCAACGCTAACACAAAATTCACACAGGTCAGACGTTCACGGTGACAACACAAAAACAACTCACTTTGTAGAACAGGCTGCCCTCGAACTCACAGAGATTCAGCTGTCTTTGCTTCCACCCACCAAGAAGAGAGACTTCCCTGACCAGGAATCATACCCAGGCCTTGGTGGTGAAAGTGCAGAATCCAAGCCACTAGACCACCAGTGAACATCTTAAATTTCTACTGAATTAATATTGCAACATTTAGAAACCAGCCAAGGCTGTTATAGAGCGCACTGAACTGTGATTTTTCAAACCAATCCCCATTAGACTTTGCTATCAGATTATTATTTTTGTCATCTTTCTCCTAGAAACAGAAGTTCTGCAAGGATGTCCTGTATTTTTAATTGTTGAAGAGTTGGAGAACTCTACTCCTGGGTGAGTTCTATACAAAAAAATATTATGGAAGGCTGTCATTTCTCAGTGAATTCAAGATATAGTAGATGAGTCTTCACACCTCTGTTGAAAGGCCCAGGTGATGTGAATTAAAGAATGTGTTGAAAATTCAAATTTAAAAATCTTCCTCAAAAATGAAACTCAAAGAGCACACTTGAAGATCTCAGCAATGCTATGGCAATACCCTCTCCGCAGCCACATCTGTGCGATCACTCTCAGTAGCCTGGCACATGGCGTAATTCACAGGTCAGGTGCTGCTGGAAAAATCACTTAAAAAGTTCTGGTAGCCAATCGGTGGTGGCGCACGCCTTTAATCCCAGCACTCGTGAGGCAGAGGTAGGTGGATCTCTGTGAGTTCAAGGACAGCCTGATTTACAGAACCAGTTCCAGGAGAGGTAGGGCTACACAGAGACACCAAAACCAAGCCAAAACAATAACAACAAAAACGAAAAAGATCCTGAGAATACTGAAAGAACAAATTTGCCATCCATAGTCCAATACAGTCTAAAATGTCTTAGAGTCACAGCAGATGCTGATCACGCTTGAGCACGAGTGTCCACTCCGAAGCACGGGGTAGAGAATTCAAGCTGATCCTGGATGACCATGGTGCCCTGCAGAGGAAGAGCTACCAACCTCACAGTCATTTTCTTGCACAGGTGAAATCCAGGAGAAATATCCTAACTGACCATCCCAATTTATGAGCACTGTTTTACATAACTGTTTCCTTTATATCCACAACTGCAGGGTGGTCTCTCCTTCCTTTTTTCCTTCCCTCCTTTCATCTCATTAAATAGATCCATCTGTCCTAGAACTCACTGTGTAAATCAGGGTGGCCTGGACCTCCCAGGGATCCACCTGTTAGACGTAAGGCCCTGTATGACCATGCCTAGCTGCCTAGCTTAGGTTCATTGACTACTGAGAGGTTAGACTTCCTGGAAGACCAACGGCTGATGTAAGGATTATAAAACATCAACCTTTTCCAACACTGAAAGTGCGTAAAGACCACCCTCTCAAGGCCAGGTAGCAGGGTTTTCTGTGTCTGGGCCAGAACCGCCAAGACCTTCCTCTCCAGTCCGCCCTGCTTCTTAAATGAGTTCAGTCCTGCAGCAGAAATTTGGGGTCTGGAAATTGCTAAAATAGAAAGTCTCTCCTGGTCAGAAGTGGTGCTACATGCCTCTGATCCCCACACTAGGGAGACAAGGCCAAGTAAACCTGAGTCCAGGGCCAGCCTAGCCTCTATGTAGAAAGTTCTAGGCAGGCGGATCTCTGTGAGTTCGAGACCAGCCTGGTCTACAGAGCTAGTTCCAAGACAGGCTCCAAAGCCACAGAGAAACCCTGTCTTGAAAATCCAAAAAAAAAAAAAGTTCTAGAGCATCAAGCAACACAGAACCCACATCTCAAAGCAAAACAGAACCAAAAAAGCATCCTTGGGATAGTACACGCACATGAAGGAGGCAGAAGATCTGGCTTCTCCTGGGACAAAGGCTGTGGTTGTGTTTGGAGGGCTGGGCACTTAGAGTGGCATTAGTGATCTTGCCTGGCATGCACATAATCCTACAAGGACAATAATCATAACATGTATTTGGATAGGGAATCCGGGCTGGAGCGAGAAGGGCAATGTGGAAGTTGCAGGCGGCTCCTAGATTAGTTTGAAGGGAAGAGGGGTTTGGGGTAGCTCAGTAGTTGTCCTTGCTGTTTCAGCAGAAAAGATTCCCAGTGTTCTCAAGGATACTCTCTGTGTGCTGTTGTCTTGTGTCCCAGCACATGTGAGCATGAAGATGCCTATTTTTTTTCTTTTTGGTTTTTCGAGACAGGGTTTCTCTGTGGTTTTGGAGCCTGTCCTGGAACTAGCTCTTGTAGACCAGGCTGGTCTCGAACTCAGAGATCCACCTGCCTCTACCTCCGGAGTGCTAGGATTAAAGGCGTGCGCCACCACCACCCAGCTGAAGATGCCTGTTGAAGACCCTGGAGGACGTCCCTTAAAAAGAACTGAAGTGTGCCCTGTGCCCATCATGGGAAAACAGTAGTGTGACCTCATCTGTGTCCACTCCACCCTTCATCTTTTCCCTAGGGCCATCCCTAAAACAACACAAATTTCCAGGTGTTTAAGACGTTTATTAGAAGAAAACGCACGCACAGGGCGGTGGTGTTGCACACCTTTAATCCCAGCACCCAGCAGGCAGAGACAGGTGGATCTCTGAGTTCAAGGCCAGCCAGCCTGGTGTACACAAGAGCTAGTTCCAGGACAGGCTCCAAAGCTACAGAGAAACCCTGTCTTAAAAAACCAAACCAAAAAGAAAAAAGAAAACTGAAAAAAAAAAAATACAGACGTGTGCAAAGACAACTTTGCCTTCGCCTGTGAGCAGCTCCAGGGGTGTTGCTTTAATAGCTGGAGTTCAGAGAGGATCAGCTAATTGCAAGTCTTAGCAGGCATCAGATCTCCTGAGATTGCGACAGTTTTTGCGCTTTCTGCCAAAAGCCCTTTGAAGCCATAGCCAGCAGCTTAGGCACCTGGGGCTGTCAGAAGCAGGATCACCCTCAGGGTAAGCAGGATCACCCTCAGGGTAGTCTCCACCATCACAGGTCACAAGTTCCAGTCCTTGCTCCGAGACGCTGTGCAAGCCTGGGGAGGCTTGGTCTGGCTCCTCCGCGTGGCTGTCTTTGTTGTCCACCTCTCCTGGGGGCATCTGGGGTTCCTTCTGACTCTCATTCTGAAGGATCTCTGCACCCCACTTCCTGGCACAGTGCAGTCTGGGGTGGTATCTCAGGCAGTCCCAGCTGTCAAGCCGAGAGGGAAGGGAAAGCAGTTCCCCCCCAACAGAGCAGCCCTCTTCAAAGCTGCTTGGCTCTGGACAGAAACACAGTGGCCAGGACTTGGAATACTGTGAACTCGGGTCTGGCAATGCGTGTGGACTTTGCCGTCTGTGCTGTGAAGAATCTGACATAGCTTCCACGAAACCGGGGCAGACCTGCTTCCCCTGCAGGTAACCTGTAACACTGCAGGCGGCTCCTTGAGCATCTGATTCAGAAATCAATTACTTACTTTTTTTTATAGTTTAACTTCTTTCTAGGCCCCTCCCAACCATAACACTGCAGGATACTGGGGTCTAAATTTAGAATCCCACAGTTATTCGCATTCAACAAGGTGTGAAGTCCAGATCTGAAGGTCCTGGTGTTACATGGCTTTAATCCCAGCTCTGGAGAAGCAGAGCCAGGGGCAGCTGGTTCTCTGAGTTCAAGACCAGCCTGGTCTACAGAGCTAGTTCCAAGACA
>NC_022021.1:64983390-64991798 GCF_000317375.1 Microtus ochrogaster
AAAAAAAAAAAAAAAAAAAAAAGTTGCTGCATTAAAGACGCATCTTTATAGCTCAACGATCTGAATTAGAAATGAAATGCATCTTCCTACTTGAAGCAAAACGACCACACAGGCTTGCTCTCCAGTTCTGGATTTTAGTTAATTCCAGGTATGTGCATCAAGCTGACAACAAAGACTAGCCATCACAGAGACGGGCTTTCTCTGTGTAGCCCTGGCTGTCCCAGACCTCACTTTGTAGACCAGGCTGGTAATCAAAGATCGGTTTGCCTCTGCCTCTGCCTCCTCATTACTGGAATTAAAAGTGCCTGTCTCCAGGCCCCTCCTGGAAATCATGTTAATAGTCTTTTCATCTGCTTGAGTCTTAAGCGATCCGAATTCTGTTCTCTGAGCAGAGAACAGATTTTCAGGCTGAGGACCAAGCGAAGAGATTAAATTTTAGGACAAGGCAAAGAGGGAAGCTTTAGAGGAAGGGAAGAGGATGGGAAGATGATGTACTAATACCATGATCTCTAAAATAAAAGAAATCGTTACAGAGAGAGAAAATGGGATTACGTAAATCCTCTTGACAAATTTTACCTTTTGGTCTTTTGGGTCCCCAGCCTCTCTGACATCTCAAAGAGGTAGCGATAAAAAAGTTCTCAGCTGGCTCTTACTAAGTGCACCCAATTCATGCTGTCCTGTGTTTAGGATAATTATTTTCACGTGTTGGTTGCAGCCATAAAAAGAAAGGAATTAAAGTAACAAAACGTGTAGCCACTTGGAATTGGATATCCTGGAGGTTTTCCTGGAAGAAGTCAGATTCTCCCCCTAGCAGCAGTCTGTAGTTCTCATCTAAAGATGAAGTCTGGGGCTTGGGGAACAGGGTTTCTCTGTGTAGCTCTGGCTGTCCTGGAACTGACTCTGTGACCAGGCTGGCCTTGAACCCAGAGATCCCCCTGCCTCTGCCTCCTGAGTGCTGGGATTAAAGGCATGTGCCACCACCACTCAGCTAGCTTTATTCCTTTAAAACATTATTTTAAATTTTATTTTACATGTATGAGTATTAATGTGCCTGCATATATGCATGTGGGTGCTGGGAACCTAACCTGGGTCTTCTACAAGAGCAGTAACTCTTAACCATCTGCATCATCACTCCAGCCCCCTGCTTGAGTGCCTGTCTGTGCATCTCATGTGTGCCTGGTGCAGGAGGAGGTCATAAAGGGTGTTGGAATTCCTGGTACTGGAGTTATGGGCCTTGAGTGTGACATGTGGGTTCTAGGAATAGATTATGGTTCTCTGCAAGAACAAGTGCTTTTGGTCACTGAGCCACCAACACAACTGCTGTGCTTGACTTAGGCCAGGGTCAGGAGGTCAGCCAGAGAGTGAGGACAGACTGGGTCTTTGGCTTGCAGTGCACTGGCCAGGGACCTGTTTGCCAGGTCTGTGCCTGGTTTCTTTCCTAAATGCTTCCCCTGGCTGCCTGTTGTAGGACGTTTCCTTAAGTCTGAAGGTGTAGAACCTGACTACTGGTCCTTTTAGTGAACAACACACAACGACCTCTTCGGTGTAAAATACAACACCAGGAAACACCCATGATAAAGTAACCTGACGATTTCTTTTTTTTTTTCTTAAATATTTATTTATTAATTATGGACACACTATTCTGTTTGCATATATGTCTGTAGGCCAGAAGAGGACACCAGACCTCATGACAGATGGTTGTGAGCCACCATGTGGTTGCTGGGAATCGAACTCGGGTCCTTTGGAAGAGCACGCAATGCTCTTAACCACTGAGCCATCTCTCCAGCCCAACCTGACGATTTCTTAGACCCAAACTCAAGGTTTGATCCAGCCTTGAAATATTCTTTTTTGTTGTTGTTGTTTGGTTGGTTGGTTGGTTTTTCGAGACGGGGTTTCTCTGTAGCTTTGGAGCCTGTCCTGGAACTAGCTCTTGTAGACCAGGCTGGTCTCGAACTCAGAGATCCACCTGCCTCTACCTCCGGAGTGCTGGGATTAAAGGTGTGTGCCACCACAGCCGGCGCCTTGAAATATTCTGCAGTTGTGCAATTACTCACGCACCTATCCCTGCTGACAGGGGGGCAGAGCTGGAGTTGAGGTCAATTGGGGAGGGAGTCCAAGGGCTAAGCCAAAATGCTTTGGTCACAAGTACCCAGTTGGCCTCCCAGCTGCAGGCCAGCTGCAGGAGGGATGCTTATTTACCGCAGGGGGCGCTGAGGAGTCAGTATTCAGTAGCGATTGCTGACGCTCAGCTCCTTATCTTTTTGTTTGTTTGTTTGTTCGTTTGTGTTTTCGAGACAGAGTTTCTCCGTAGCTTTGGAACCTGACCGAGGAACTAGCTCTGAGAGACCAGGTTGGCCTTGAACTCACAGAGGGCCTGCCTCCGCCTCGCGAGTGCTGGGATTAAAGGCGTGCTCCACCACCGCCCGGTTTCAGCTCCTTATCTTGAGTTTTCCCAGTACTGTATTCAGTGACCCACGAGTGTCCGTGATCCGTCTGCCGAGCCATTTTTCAATGGGCTGCAAGCAGGCCCGGGCTGCAATCCGACCACGGTTTCAAACCGCGTCCTTTATTTCCTGCCTCATTCCTTTCGTTTTGCGTTGGAATCTCGCGCTGCTTGGTAGGCTTCCGAGGGAACACGAATCACGATTCCGACGCTGGAAGAAACGAGTGGCGCCCTGGTGCAAGTGTGTACTAGGTACAGTCAGGACTCCTCGGTTTCGGTTCATTATCATGTTCCCTACGTTCGGCTCGTCGTCGTTTCTAAACAATGAAAATTCTTCCGATTTTTTTCTTTAGCCCATTCTGTGTGGATGCCATCAACAAACGCTCATTTTCAGCTGAGAAGTGTCCCAAGACATCCGACCGCGGCCGCATGGAAGACAATTAATTTGGTGTTTGCACCACGGAATCTCCATCGAGGCTGCCTTCTTTTCGTTGCATTTAGGGCAAAGCACCTCCCAGGGTTAGTGTGGTGCCTTCTCGGATGGCCTTTGCTCTCTTGTCTTCCTTTCTCGGGTCTCAGCGCGGTTTCGTACCGCGAGCAAGACCACGCTGGCGTAACCGCTTCTCATCCTCACCCCCTTGGTATTTTGTTGGGCCTTGAGAACCTGCCCCAGTCGGTAGTTAGTCCCCTGGTCCTCAGGTCTCAGGTCACAGAGGGAGTCGGTGCCAATGAAGAAGTCCCAGTCAAAAGCTTCTGACCCCATTCGGCAGCTCTACCTCAGAGCTGCAGTTCGGACACTTCTTAATTTCTGGGGTCTCTGTGGCGCCTGCAAGCAGCCTTTCCATTATTTAAAGGTGCACGCGCCAGCACTAACGGTTTTTCGGTTTTTCCAGCCCACCTTCAGTGGTCTGTGAGTGTCAGCGAATTGCCTGCCCAGCTGACTTCTGGTAGGCTGTCAGGAGTCTCATGCTGCAATCCGATAGCGAGTTCAAATCACGCACACCATTTTCTTCCTGGGTCCTTTCCTTTTGTGGGAGGAATCCAGGTCGGCCAGGAAGGCTGAGGCAGAATTAGACACTAACCGGAGTAAAACGCTTTAAAAAGCCTTTGGCGTATCGGTGCGAGTGTACAAAGTAAGGACGCCCCAGTGTAATGTCGTTTTTCTCGTCTTCTATGATCAGGTCATCGTCGCCCTTAAATGCTGAAAATGAGTCTGATTTCTTTCGTTAGCAGATTCCGCGACAACTGCAGTTGGCCAATGCGCGTTTTCAGCCGGACTAGTGTCCCAAGACCTCTGACCTGGACCGTCTGGAAGACGTCAAATTCCGTGTTTACACCGATTAACCGTCGTGACTGCGTTTCTTTTGTTGAGAAGACATTTTGTGGACAGCATGTTCCAGGTCGCCAGTGCAGTGTCGTCCCGGCTGGTCTTCTCGCTGGCCGCCCGTTTCTCCGGTCATCGTCCCTCTATGGCTTCATGTGCACTGGTCTGGCTGTCAAGAAGGAGGCTTATGCCTGCCTGATAGCAGCGCACTCGCGTCCTCCCGGTGTTAGCCCAACCTTGCATTCTTGGGAAAGTTTCTGATTAGTCCGCCCTCCTGCTTGTGGGCACAGAGGGAGCCAGGTCGATGAAGTCCCAGGCAGAAGCATAAAAGCTTCAAGAAGCAGATCAGCTATGGAGCTGCCTCCGGTCTTTACTGGAGGGGTCGCTGCTGCTCCATGACTTAGCCTCCAAGCGATTTCCAACAAAGCCCGTGCTTTTTGTTTACCCAACCCACCTGTCCGCAGTTCATTCCTCCGAGCCAAGTTATGATCAGCTGTCAGCAGCCCTGGGCTGGAGGAATTCGACGGTGATTTCAAACCGCATACGTGATTTTGTCCCACGGTGGTTTCATTTTATCGCCGGAATCAGGCTCTGACAGGCAGGCTTCGCAAATTCATCTGATTTCTTTCTTTTACGGATTTTATCCTAAGTTCTGTCTGGCAAAAGAATGTTTTGAAACGGACAAGTTTACCAATTCATCCAATCTCGACCCCTCCTGAAAGACTACAAATACCTAGGGCCAGAGGAGCCTGCAGAAGGCGCTGCTGTCTTCCCGGTGTAAGTGCTGCTCAAGCGACGGAGCCGACTTTCTGGTCCCTGCAGGTGAAGCAGGCCTGGGATTTCCCCCTTGTGGTGCCAGATGCCTAACCTCCTCTGCTCCCCGTCTTCTCAGAAGACCTTGGTCCATGGCCTCTTCCTTTCTATCCAATCCTAGGAGTGATCCTCTCTGACAGAGGTGAATACGACGACGAACAACCGCTTCACCGGCTCCAGGGTGACTTCGCCGGATCCCATGGCAGGACCAACTCGGTGCCCAGCAAGCCCAACTCCCTGAGCGCCTTCTACAGGAGCCAGGAGAAATCCGCGACTCTTGGGAACACGGGATGACCCTGCAGAAGAAAGGGTCACAGTGGAGATGAAGCACCGGACCTATTCCAGAGCGCCGAGAAACTATGGGACAGGAGCACCTGGGAATGCCAGCGGCCTACCGACCGACCGCGAGTGGGGAAGAAGACTGCCAGTTTTGTTAGGCCTCCTAGAGCGCATTCATTGCCCAATACGCTGTATGCTCCATGTCTGCTACACACCGAGTTTTGGCTGCAGGAGCCTCTCAGCGTTGTAGAGCGACCTCTGTGCTAGAGAATTGGCTCCTAAACTTCCGCAGCGGGTATTTTCAGTACAGTCCACGGCTTCCAAAAGAAACACACCCAGAGATGTATGTACCTTCGATGGTTCCCGTCAATTTTTTTAAATAAATTATTTTTCCAGCCCTCCATGTCAATTCTTTTTTTTTCCCGAGGCATGGTTTCTCTGTAGCTTTTGGAGCCTGTTCTGGAACTAGCTCTTGGAGAGAGACCAGGCTGGCCTCAAACTCACAGAGATTTGCCTGCCTCTGCCTCCCGACTGCTGGGATTAAAGGCGTGCGCCACCACGGCCAGGCTGACTCACAGTTTTTAAAGGCACTGATTATAGTCCGGTTCATCGCTTTCTAGGATTCTTGGAAAGGTTGGGAGAGGGGCAGTTCCCATTAAAACGCTCAGTCGCTTTTGTTCCAGACTAGTGCCAACCCCCTGCTGTGTGTTGGCAAAGAGGGAAGGAGGCCATAGCCATAGCCTGGCCTGCTGGGCACCAGAGGCCTCCAGGTCAGGATGCAGCCTGGAGTGTGATTGCTGAGTTACAAGAAGACATGATTATAAATGACAAAGCACAAGTATTTTGCTTCCTGGATTGCTGTTGGTCCCAGTGTTAAATTTCTGTATATGCCACTAATGATGGCTTCAGTCTGGAAACCACATTACTCTGAACTCGAGATCAAAGGCTCCTGGCTCCCTGGTGCACAGTGACCAGACATTTCTGGTCAGAGAGTGTGGGGACTCTGCAGGAGAGTGACTTCTCAGTGTGGAGATATCCGTGTGCTAATGGTCACCGGTGCCTCTTGGGTTGTGCCTGAGACTCTTCTCAGTTTCATTTTATTTTTTATTTTTAGCTTAATGGGTTCACTTCCCCTTTTCAGAAGTAAAAATTGTCAGTAGCCAGGGGAAATCTTGGCCCCAGCACCACTAGGAGGCCTGATAGCATGGCTGTTTCTCAACCTCTCTGTTTTCAGCAGGGCAGACCAACAGCCTGTGGAAGAAATCTACAGAATTCAGGTCCCCCCAGGTGGTCCACTGTCAGCAAGACCCTCAGGCAGTAACCCCCAGGAGCCCCACCCTAGGTATCTATATTTTGTAGGAGCTTCTGCATCTTCTAAGTCTTAGTCATCCTAGAGTTTCCCTTTTTGCTGCTCTTTGAGTCATTTTTTCCGGTTTAACAATTTGTGGGGACCCACAGATGTGAGTCTTGTTCCACCTTGACTAGAGTTCAGAGTGTTTGAGCTTATTTTTACTTATTTTACTTACTTTCAAAGTTGTTAACAGCAGGTGTGTCTACAAACAAGATATCCTTACCTAGGGTATGGTTACTTGGTGTTTTGGACATTAAGACAGCCCATAGAGGTGGATGTGGTCCACCCTGTAATCAGGGAATTCAAACCTGTTCCTGGTCCTTCATTTTCACACAGGAGGTTTGACATAGGGACTGGCTTTCTTACAGGGTACTTGGACTAGAGTGTATTTGCTGAATATCCTGCCCAAACCATCAGAATGTTTAACTCAGGAAACAGTGACCTGAAGAAGCAAGACTTGTTCTGGCTCTCCTCTGTGTTGTGTTAAAGCAGGTTTTTGACATCCCCCCCCCTCTCCTCCCATTTTTTGTATTGGGATATATAAGCCAACAGAAAACTAACGCAGGTGGATTCGGGATTCAGGATTCACTGAATTGCCTTCTTGGTACTATCGTGTCTCTGTTTTTCTTCTGTATCTCTGTCTATTCTGCCTAACCCTTAGAATCTACACAACCCTACTATGGAACATACAAACCGGTTGTAGCTGGACCCCGACAGATGTCACCCCAAGTGTGGTTTACGACAACAATGTTACAACTCAAACTGTTTCCTCTGATTCTACATACTACCAAGACATATATATGTCCAACTATGTTCATAACAGCATCATTTGTAATAGCCTGGAAACAACCTAGATGACCCTCACATGAAGAATGGATAAAGAAAATGTGGCACATTTACACATTAGAGTACTACTCAGTGGTTAAAAAAAAAAATGAGGGGCTGGAGAGATGGCTCAGAGGTTAAGGGCATTGCCTGCTCTTCCAAAGGTCCTGAGTTCAATTCCCAGCAACCACATGGTGGCTGTCAACCATCTGTAAAGAGGTCTGGTGCCCTCTTCTGGTCTGCAGGCATACACACAGACAGAATATTGTATACATAATAAATAAATATTTAAAAAAAAGAATAAAATGCAGTTTAAAAAAATAAATCAGTAGTGTTCTCTTATTCAGCAAGGTTGGGGAGAGGAACAAGCCTTTAATCCCAACATTCCAAAAGAGAAGGAAGGTAGATCTCAATGAGTTTCAGGCTAGTAGAAAGATTCTCTCAAACAACAAAGCAAAGACCACATGTCCTCTGGAAGAGCAGTCAGGGCTCTTAACCACTGACCATCTCTCCAACCCCATCTGCCAGTCTTTTAACAATCCACAGAAGTGAATCTAAAGGAAGTTATACATTTGAAACTTTTATTTAGATCTTAGATAGGATTGGGATGGGTTGCACTGTTGAAGGAGCTGTCACTGCAGGAGGGCTTTGGGGTTTCAAAAAACCCGCACAAGTCCAGTTTATGTCTCTGTCTCTCTCTGTCTGTCTCTGTCTCTCTGTCTCTGTCTCTCTATCTCTCTTTCTCTCTGTGTGTGTGTCAGACCAGATCTAACCTCTCAGCTAGAGTGCCATGCATGCCTGCTTGCCCTCCCCTCCCCATCTTTATGGTCATGGTCATGCATTCTCTGAAACTGTAGAAAAGCCTCCAATTAAATGTTTTCTTTTATACGTTATCTAGGCAATGGCATCTTTTCACAGTAATAGAAAACTAAGACACATCCTAAAGCTATCTGTTCAGCATGCTGATGATATCCAGATGTCACTGTGAGTCTGCAAATACAGGACAACCTCTGTAAAGGTGACTTTGCTGAAACAAAATAAAACCACCTGAAATTTTCAGCAGGAGTCACTGTTGCGTCGGCAATCACGGAGCTTTATTTATTTAAAACAAGCTTTATTTAGTAAAACACAAATCAAATATCACTAGAAGATAACATACTGATAATGGGAGTGGACCCGAGGTCCTCTGACAGAGCAACCAGGACTCTTGACTGTTGAACCATCTCTCTCTAAGCGTCATAAATTCTTAAACCAGCAAAAGCACTTGGCCAGAGTTCTACCTGTCCTTCCTTCCCTACAAAGTTATAAATTAAACTTTTTATTGACATGCATTTATTAACATGTTTTATTCAATTAATAAAACATGGTTATAC
>NC_022021.1:64993463-64994546 GCF_000317375.1 Microtus ochrogaster
CAAACGCAGCTCCGCCTGCCAGACACAGTCCGGACCCGTCTACACCGCCGGCCGCCAAGGTCGCTGTGGTGCGGGCACCTAAGATTCCGGGTGCACAGAGCCAGCGCTAGTGGTTTCCCGACTCCTGCTCCGCTGTCCGCGAGTGCCACGATTCATCCACCGAGTCGACTTCCGATTGGATGTCAGCAGGCTCAAGCTGCAGTCGATCACGATTTCAAACTGCGTCCGTTATTTTCTCCGTTGCCTCTTTCGATTTTCAGACTGAATCAGGCTCTGCCAGGCAGACTGCCGCGGGATTCCACCTGAACTACGAACCACGGTCACGACTACCTGAGCAAAACTCTGCAAGAACGTCTGAGGCCCCAGGGCGAGTCCACACCAGTTGAGGTCTCAGGACGCCCCGTTTGCTTTCCGTTTTTTTTTCGTCCTCTGCACTCGCCTAGCCACCGTTTGTATAAACGCTAAAATTCACCCGATTTCTTTCGGTAGCAGATTCAGTACCGACTGCCATAGGCAAAGATACGTTTTGACCGGTCAAGTGTCCCAAGACGTCCCACCCGAACCCAATGGAAAAGAGAGAGCTCATGTCTTGATCAGACACCAGAAAGTAAGTAAAGGGAAAGGGGAGTGGGAAGGGAGGGGGACAAAGAGAAAGCGATTGGGGGGAGGGAGGGAGAACCTACTCCTTAAGCTCATAATCCGGGTCTTTTGAAATCTGAACTTTCATTCACAATGATATATTTCCTCCAAAAACTTTACACCTCAGTATTCTTCCAAAAGTACCACCAACTAGGAATGAAGCATTCAAACATGAGCCTTAGGATCGCCTTCAGTAAAACCATCACCAGGTGAGTTATAAACAAAGGACCCAATTACTTTACCAGTGACAAGGCACCCCATGCTGATGCCCTAGCAGTTGAAATGAGGGTGTATAGGTTGGCGGGTGCAGTGGGCAGACCACCACATCTGGGCTGCCTGGATCTCATGCTGCCATGCCTTCTGGCTGTGAGGATGGGATCTGTCCCCTTGAGATTCTGCTGGGGCAGCATGAGACAGAAATGTTCTGGTCACATGGATGGAAGG
>NC_022021.1:65018300-65020687 GCF_000317375.1 Microtus ochrogaster
GCCGGCCCCCTCTCTCTCTTTCACCAGTCACGGCGCACCTAAGGTCCCAAATGAGTGCCCCTGTGGTCAAGAAGCCTGACCACGGACCAAGCCTGCCTGAGGGCTTCTCAATCACAGGGCAGCCAGTGAAGAAGTCCCAGTAAGCAGCTCCGCCTCCGAGCTGATGTCGGGACCCAACTTTACTGCTGGCGTCGCTGTGGCGCGGGTGCTCCTGCTCTGCTGTCCAGGAGTGCCAAGATTCATCCACCTAGCCAACTACTGATGGAAAGTCAGCAGGCCAGGACTGCAATCAGACTGCCATTTTGAACCACATCGGTGATTTTCTTCACAGCTTCTTTCGTTTTTCAGACTGAATCAGACTCTGCCACGCAGGCTGCTTTGGGATTCGCCCCAAGCCAGGAACCACTAACCGGACAATGTGAGCAAAAATGCTGAAAGAGATGGCTTTGCCCTGTTGCAAGCGTGCAGTGGTGCAGTCAGGACGCCGCGGTTATGGTTCCTTATGGGATCCTCTATGGTCTTTTCTAAGAGCTTAAAATTCACCGGGTTTCTTTACTTAGCCGATTCCGAAGCGAAGCCGTCCTCAAATGCTAATTTTTTGCCGGGCAAGTGTTCCAAGACTTTTGACACTGGCCCCCTGGAAGACGACAAATTTGAGGTTTGTACAGTGAATATTTGTCCTTTTGGATGCGCCACGGTTTTTGGCGACAGCCCTGTTTAAGGCTTGAATATGGCACTGTCTTTGATGGCCATCTCCAGCTCGAGGTCCTTTCTCCATAAGCAGCGCTGGTAATGCCCAGGCTAAGCCTCCCACCGTGGCCAACTTACCAGACCGTGAAGGTCGGCCTCCGAGATTTGATCTGACCTTGAGAACCTCTCTCAGTCCAAGGTTGGTTAGACAGCCCTGGGGTCTAAGGTGATGGTTGGGAAGAGGAGCAGCTGCAGCTAATGGGGAAGTGTGTGCTGGCAGGCAAAAGCTCTTCTGACAACATTCCACAGCTCACTTTCCTACCTGAGGACCCTACCATTTTTCACCTCAGGGTAGAGCCATCACTTGGCCTCTAGGCTATTCTGGTGCCCAAAGCCAGTACTTTGGCTTTCTGGACCTATGTTCTACCAGTATTATTGCTTCCTTCTCTGATTTCGGATAGGCTGCTAGCAAGCTTGCACTGTGTTCCTTTTGTGATGCCCATGGTTAGTGCTCCCAGGAACTGCTGTCTGGAATTGCCATTCCCTTGTTGTCCTTCCTGGATCCACCACAGGTGAATTTTCTTACCTCTGGCAACACCCTGGACCATGCTGACCTGAGGACTTCTCTCTCACACTCTGGGGATTTTGCTCTGTCCTTGTGATCCAGGACAAGTCCATAGTTTTTCTGCCAGCCCATCTTTCCCATCATTGGGAGGGAACAGTGGGAGCTGGGGCTCTTGAAGGTCGGTATCAGACAGCTATTAGTTCATAGGGAGATTCTTAACTCTGCCCCCAGGTGCAGGCAGTTTCTTGATTCACTGGTATTTATTTGGCTTGGCTATCAGCATCCCATGGAGTAGTTGAATTTTCAACTCTGTAATTTAGGAAACACTGTGTTAGGTTTGTATTTTTTTAAATTTATTTATTTAACTTTATTATCTCCGTTGGTGTGAAGGTGTCAGATCTCATGGAACTGCATTTTCAGACAGTTGTGAGCTGCTATGTGGGTGCTGGGAATCGAACCCGGGTCCTCTGGAAGTGCAGTCAGTGCTCTTAACCGCTGAGCCATCTCTCCAGCCCCAGGCTTGTATTTTTTCATGATTTTTAATGTTCTAAAGCACCTACTGCTGCGCCTGGGTACCATAGCTATTGTACTTTATATTACAATACAATACAATATAAAGAACCTTTCTTCTTTCTCTTTCCTCCTCCCAAACCCTCCCATCCCAACGCTCCTTCAAATTCCTAGGAAATATTTCACTAATAGTTAATACATGAACATTTTTATATTTACAGGGTATACCCTGAATTATAGTTGCTGAAGCTATGACACACTTAACACTGCAACCCTTTCTTTGTGCCTCGACAGTCTTTATCCTGTATCTCTAACACTTGGCCGTTTTCTATGAACATTTACAGTTCTTAGTGCAGTAATTCGCATGATGCTGCATCTGGTTGGTATGTATATCCACCTGGTTTTGGTCGAGGCTGATGTTGGGCTTTTTAGTTTGTATTTTACCTGTCTCTGGATGTCTGAATAGCACTTGCATGCCCAACGTTCTTGAAGGCCAGAGAAACAACAGTCCCCAGAGATACTTAAACAATGTTGTTATTTGCAGCCTCATTTGCAAAAGCTATGTGATATAACCAAGGAAAACATCCAGCAATGTGAAGACTGTGTGGGGAACAGACATGAA
>NC_022022.1:0-2229 GCF_000317375.1 Microtus ochrogaster
GATCTCTGTGAGTTCGAGACCAGCCTGGTCTACAAGAGCTAGTTCCAGGACAGGCTCCAAAACCACAGAGAAACCCTGTCTCAAAAAAAAAAATAAAATAAAATAAAATAAAATACTATCTTTATACTACACAATCTGTCTACCCTTTGAACTACCAATCCCCTTTTGTAAATTCTGTCAATCTGAGATATTTAGATGCTTTTAATTCCATAACCCAGATAATCAGAATTACAGGAATCTCTGCCTCAAAAAATACATATAAATAAACAAAAATGAAAAAGCAGGTAATTCTCAGGTTGGAACTTTGACATTGTTTTTCTTACTATGTATTATTTTGCACAGACATTAGGGTTAGAACAAACAACCTCTTGCCAAAACCTACTCCTGACTGGAAGGAAGGCTTCTGGTTAATAGCAGGAGACAGCTGAGCGATGGGAGCCGGCTGGTGGTAGACAGTGACTGTCGCACCATTAAAAGTTGGACTTGTCCCTGTGGCAGCCTTTACCACTCCATTGGTGATTATTTCTTTGATTCGGTTTACAGCTCCTAGGGAAAAATTACAGGCAGTAAGATACACAAAGGGGCTGGAAATAGAGCTCAGTTAATAATAAACTAAACATACCAAAGAATGAACTGACAAGAGTGTAAAGAGAAACACAGGCCAATGTAAATTATATAACCCTCAGTGCAATTTTCAGATTACAGAAATATGCAACTCCCATATCTCTAAACCCCCATATACCACTGATAAAATTCATAAAGGGCAGTTATCAAGGACAGTACATTGTTGTCATGGTTTCAAATTTTTTACAGAGAAGTCACAAGAGCCAAAAATTACTTACTGTCAACTAACTCCCGGGTCTGCCCCTGAACATGAAGATACAATGGACGATCCCTATAAAAAGAAATTTAAAAGACTGATCCCAGAGCCATTAAAACCCACTTTAAAAAAGCTACATATGCAATTTTACTACCGAGTTGTAAAGAAAGGAGAAACCTTGAGGTTCAATGGACCATGAGCCTGGTCTACTTGATGAGTCCCAAGCCAACAGAGAACCTGCTTTTAAAAATGGCTACTAGAAAGCCAGGTGGTCGCGATGCATGCCTTTAATCCCAGCACTTGGGAGGTAGAGCAGGTGGGTCTCCATTCAAGGCCAGCCTGATATATAAGACCTAAGTTCCAGGACAGGCACCAAAGCTACAGAGAAACCTTGTCTTGAAAAAAAAAAATAGAATCTGGCATGATAGCCAATTTGAATCCCAGCTCTCTTGAGGCAGAGGCACATGGATATCTGTGATTTCAAAGACAGCCTAGTCTACCAAGTGAGCTCTAATATACACAGGGCTACACATAGAAACCCTGTTTCAGGGAAATAAAGGAGTACTTGCACCTCCTGAGTTTGGTTCTCAGCTCCTGTACATAACATATATCAAGGAAAACCCTCATATATAAAATAAAATAAATACATTTAAGAACAACACAGCTTCAAAGGAGGCTGTCCTTGGGCCCCCACACATGCACACACAAAAAGGCTGATGCTGAACTGATCAAAACCTAGAGTTAAGGGTTGGAGAGATGGCTCAGGTTGTTCTTCCAGAGCAACCATATGATAATACTGTCTGTAACTCCAGTTCCAGGGGGTCTGATACTTCATACCAAGGCACATAAAAATAAAGTTAAATAAATTATTTTTAAAAAAAAAAAAAACAAACAAAAAACAAAACTTTGACCTGTTAGTTCATGTCTACAGACTCAGGAACCAGGACTGAAGCTTAGCAGAGCACTGGCCACTCTCAGCACTGCACAAACTAGGTATGATCACAGTACCTGTGATAGGAAGCAGAGGCAGAAGGCTCACAAGTTCATGGTCACCAAAGCGAGCTGAGTTGAGATGTTGCCACACCCAACCAAACAAAACAGAATCCTGTTTAGAAATTTATTCTTGGGCTGGAGAGATGGCTCAAAGGTTAAGAGCTTTGACTGCTGTTCCAGAGGTCCTGAGTTCAATTCCCAGCAACCACATGTGCTCACAACCATCTGTAATAAGATTTGGCACCCTCTTCTAGTGTGTAGGCAGAACACTATATGCATAATAAATAAATCTTAAAAGAAAATTCCAGCTGGGCGGTGGTGGCACACGCCTTTAATCGCAGCACTCGGGAGGCAGAGGCAGGCGGATCTCTGTGAGTTCGAGACCAGCCTGGTCTACAAGAGCTAGTTCCAGGACA
>NC_022022.1:2329-5509 GCF_000317375.1 Microtus ochrogaster
AAAAAAAAAAAAAAAAAAAAAAAAAAAAAAAAAAAAAAAAAGAAAGAAAATTCCACTTTCAGGGAATTTAATTTGTTTAAATAAAAAAAAAAAGCAATTTCCTCTTGAACTTTGTTGCTATTTGGTTCTTGAGTCAGGGTCTCTGTACGTACCTAGATTGGCCTCAAACTCATGGAATCTTCGGACTACAGCTATTCTCATTGATCAAAGTTAACTAACTGGTGCTTAGTTTGGATATACACACCTTTAATCCCAGGTACTACAATAAGACAGGAAGATTACAAGTTTGACATCAGCCTCAGCAACTCAGGAAAATTTCTTAAAATAAAAAGCAAAAGACTAAACCAGGCATGGTGGCGCACAATTTTAGTCCCAGCACTTGGGAGGCAGAGGCAGACAGAGCTTTGACTTTGAGGTCAGCTTGGTCTGTAGAGCGAGTTGAGGACAACCAGGATTACAGAAAAACAAAAAAGTTATAAACTGGAAAGATGACTCAAAAGTTAAGAGCAGTTCCTGCTCTTTCAGAGGACCGACACTCAAATCAATCCTATCAGACTGCTCACAACTGCCTATAACTCTGGTTCCAAGTGGGTAGTTTGTGAGGGCACTAGCAGTGGACCAGTATTTATCCCTAGTGCGTGAACTTGCAGTTTGGAGGCCATTTCCACAGGAGGGATACCTTGCTCAGCCTAGATACAGGGGGGAAGAAGGTCTTGGCCCTGCCTCAAGTGATGACAGACTTTGCTAACTCCCCACCCTCTCTGAGGAGTGGATGGGGGATGGGGTGGGGAGAAAATGGGGAGAGCAGGAGAATGGGAAAGAGGGAACTGGGATCAGTATGTCAAAAAGATTGTTTTAAGAATAAAAGAAAAAATACAAAATTTAAAAAAATGCAAACCAGTTGTGGTTGTTTATAACTATAATACTAGCACTCAATAGGCTGAGGTAAAAAGATCACCATCAGGCTGGGCAGTGGTAGCATATTCCTTTAATTCCAGCACTCGGTAGGCAGAAACAGGTGGATCTCTGTGAATTCAAGACCAACATGGTCTACAGAGTGAGTTCTAGGACAGGCTCCAAAGCTACAGAGAAACCCTGTCTTGAAAGACCAAGGGAAAAAAATCAAAGATCACCATCTGTTTGAGGCCAAATTGTCGACAATGTGATCCCTATCCAAAAAGAAAGTTCTAAGGCTGGAAAAATGGCTGGCCCAGTGAATAACAGTGCTTGTTGGAAAAACAAGAAAGCCTGAATTCAAATTCCTGGCACCCACAAAAAAGCTTGGAATTAACAGCTGTGCCTCTGATTCCAGAGTTGGGAGATGGATATAGGCAAACCTCAGGAACTTCCTGGCCAGTCAAAAATGTTAAGCCTCAGTTTCAGTGACAGACACTGACTCAAAATATATGATAAGGATAAACTGGCTCCTCGTGACTGCAGAAGGCTTTGTGCACCTACACACACAAGAGGAAAGAGAGTAGGCAGCTAGCTAGATAGGTGATAATGAGATGACTCACAGTAAAAAAAAAAAAATGAGGCCCTAGATTTAAATGCCATTGAAGCCAGGCACTGGAGGGATGAGGAGACAGGAAGATTGTTGGGGCTCATTGGCAAGCCAGTCTAGTCAAAATGGTTAGAGCAGATGTCTCAAAAAGGTGGGAAACAGAAAATACCCAATGTCAACTTGTGGCCTCCTTACATGCATGGACATGAACACACACACACAACCATATACACACCGGGCATGGTGATAGACACTTATAATCCCAGCACTTAGGAGGTGGATCTAAGAGGATCAGGTGTTCAAGATCATACTCAGCTATATATCAAGTTGGAGGACTGAAAGAACTACAAGAGACCCTGTCTTATAAATGACAGTATAAAGACATCTTACATATGCCAGGTGGTATTAGTGCACACCTTTAATCTCAGCACCCATGAGGCAGACAGGACAGCATGGTCTACAGAATTAAGTTCCAGGACAGCTGGGTCTACACAGAGAAACTGTCTTGAAGGAAAAAAGTGTATGTGTGTGTGTGTGTGTGTGTGTATATATATATATATCTTGCATACTAACTAATAGAAGGGAAAATAAAAAATTAAGATTAACTAGATACCTACAGCCTATAATTATTACAGGGCCAAAACCCAAAATACAACTAAAAGTGAAAAAGTCCGGGAATGTAGTTCATTGTTCAAGCCTCTGTTTAGTTAGTGTGTAAGCCCTAGGTTCACCCCTCAGTGGGAGACCGGAGTAGACTACAACATAATACAACCCCTGTAGTGGGTCTCACAAGGTGGCCCTGACTGGCCAAGAACTACACAGGCCAGACTTCTGACACTTAGAGACAATTTCTATAGGAAGCCGGGCGGTGGTGGCTCACGCCTTTAATCCCAGCACTCGGGAGGCAGAGGCAGGCGGATCTCTGTGAGTTCGAGACCAGCCTGGTCTACAAGAGCTAGTTCCAGGATAGGCTCCAAAACCACAGAGAAACCCTGTCTCGAAAAACCCAAAAAAAAAAAAAAAAAAAAAAAAAAAAAAAAAAAAAAAATTTCTATAGGAAAGAGGTGTGTGAGAGATTGTGTTTCTGTGTACAGAGCACAGTGAAAGACAGAAGTCAATCCTTGAGTGTTGTTTTTAGAGCAGCTTTTTTTTTAATGTGTATGAGTCTTTTGCATCTATGTCTGTGAGCCATGTGCATACCTGGTGCCATGACGGCCGGAAAAGGACACTGGATCTCCTGAAACTGGAGTTAGGATGGTTGTGATTCATCATGTGGTGCTGGGCGTTGACACTGGGTCTTCTAGGAGAGTGGCAAGGGCTCTTAACCACTGAGCCATCTCTGCAGCCTAGAATGACCACTCCTGGCTTTTTTAAACAAAGACTCTCAATAGGCCCTGGGGCTTACAAATTCAGCTCTTCTGGCTGGCCAGCAAATCCTGAGGATCCATCTTTTGCCTCATCCTCTCCAGAGCTGAGATCTCAGTACTGGGATGTTCATATTCCATCCTCATACTTTCATTACAAGCACTTCTGAGACTGAGTCACCTCCCCAGGCCAAGAAAAACGCCTAAGCGTTAACCATTATAATATTCTTTCATGGTTTTTTTTCTCTCCTAAAAAATTATAAAATGAGGGGCTGGAGAGATGGCTCAGTGGTTAAAAGCACCGCCTGCTCG
>NC_022022.1:5794-7213 GCF_000317375.1 Microtus ochrogaster
AAAAAAAAAAAAAAAAGTTGTGAAATGAGCCAGGCGGTGGTGGCGCATGCCTTTAATTCCAGCACTCGGGAGGCAGAGGCAGGTGAATCTCTGTGAGTTCGAGGCCAGCCTGGTCTATAAGAGCTAGTTCCAGGACAGGCTTCAAAGCGACAGAGAAACCCTGTCTTGAAAAACCAAAAAACAAACAAACAAACAAAAAGTGAAATGAAATCCAACAGCACTCCTCCTCAAGCTTCTACCCAAACACCTTTCCTGCAGAACCCAAGGGAAGAAAACATGAAGTGGGCCATAGGATACACACCCAGGTCCCACTTTGGCCTTCTCCTCAGTCGTCATGAACCTTCCTCGAGTTGACACAGCAGCCCCACTAAGCCGACTGATCTAAAAATAGAAACATTCTATTAAAAATGATAACAAGACAAATACTAAAACACCACAAATACATATAGTTATGAAATTAAAAATAAAACTCTGATGTGGTATTAAGCTATTTCTATGGAAGGCAGCAAGACCCCATTCACTTCACCAAATCGAAATTGTCGTGATCTGGAACTCTGATTGCATCAAGCCCACCCAGGGAAGTCACCCGCATCTCTTTTATTATTATTCTCTGCAGTTAAACCCAAACCCACCCATGAGTGCTTGTGTCCAGAACTATCTTTCTGAATCCCCACACCGCACACACCTCATCTTGAGTCTGCCCTCGAGTCAGCAAGTTCCTGCACGTCAGAGGCACATCGTTAATCTCTACTTCAGCCACCACCAGGTCATCCTTGCTTTTATTGCTAGTTAGGCCTTTGCCAGGGGCCTGCAGCTACAAAATAGAAAAAAATGGAATTAAAACGTTTTTGTTTTGTTTTTTGAGACAGGGTTTCTCTGTTTAACAGCTCTGGCTGTCCTGGAACTTGCTCTTTAGACCAAGCCTCTATATCCCAAGTGTGCATGCCACCACCTGGTTGAATTACAAGTTTTTATGATTTCATTCTGATTTCCAGCTATCTCAAGTCCTACCCACTTTCCAGTTATTCCCTTTACCTAACAACAAAAACTTTATAAAAAAGGAAATAAAACCTCACTTAAATATCATCACAGGGCTGACAAGACAGCTCAGCAGGTAAAGCACTTGTCATGAGATCTATCAGCCCAAGCTCAGAAGAAAAAACAGTTCCTGAAGTTCCTGAATAAATAAAGACCACACTCCACCAAGCGACCCTGTGACCCCTGAATACCTGCTATGGAACCTGTGTCCTGTCTTCCAGCGAACATACAAGTAGTGGCTGCAGACGGGGGTTGGCAGTAAGAACACCAACACCCGGCTACACAGGAAACATTTTTATTTTTATTTTTTATTTTATTTTTTTTTGGTTTTTCGAGACAGGGTTTCTCTGTGGCTTTGGAGCCTGTCCTGGAACTAGCTCT
>NC_022022.1:7313-15564 GCF_000317375.1 Microtus ochrogaster
TGTAGACCAGGCTGGTCTCGAACTCACAGAGATCCGCCTGCCTCTGCCTCCCGAGTGCTGGGATTAAAGGCGTGCGCCACCACCGCCCAGCAGGAAACATTTTTAAAATTATTTTAGTTTCCGAGTGATGGTCAGTCATGAGGCTACTCACGATAGCCAAACATGAGGCCAGAGTTTTAATTCCCAGAATACATGAACCAAACCAGATGTGGATCTGTCATCTCAGTGTCCCTACAGCAAGATAGGGAACAGAAACTCAAGAATCCTGGAGCACAAGTGCCAGCTCACCTGATAGAGACGTAGCAGAGGACAGGGACCCCAACTCAGACAAGGAGGAAGTGACCCCTAACCTCTGATGTGCACTGTAGCAGTACACACCTGCATGTCCTCCTGAAAAACGCTTGTGCGTGTCATATACAACACACACATCAGCTTATAGGTGTTTCCTGCCAATCCTGATGGCCTCAGTTCAATAGAGACCCCTCACAGAGACCCAAATTATGACACACCCAGACAGACATACAAGTAAATATTTCTAAATACACTCACATAATTTGTCTGAACTTCATGTATCAGGAATGTATTGCTTTCAATGGCAATAAAGTTCATAAAGGTAACAAGACCAACTAAAACTGTCTGACCTCAGGGTGTCATCAAAGCTGTTATCAGCAGCACTTGAGGGACAGGAGCAAGGAGGATCTCTGCGAGTAGGAGGCCAATCTTGTCTACATATACAGAGACCCTGTCTCAAACTAACAAAGAAAAAACCCTCTCCTTTACAGGAACAATTTAACAAGTCACCATCCACTTTCACCTTCATTAACCGGAATATTATAAAACTGAAAAGCGACGGAACTGCCAACAGCAGCGCGTCTTCACTCGGAATACCTTCTCGGCGGCATTCTGCGACGGTTTCAGCTTCCCTTTGGCCATGAGCATAGCATTGATCTTGGCGGCCACTGCAGCGGCCGCATCCAAGGCTCCGGAGGGAGCAGCCGTGGTGGCGGCCCCAGGACTCCCCCCGCTGCTGGTGACTTCCCCACCTGGGGCCGCTGGCGGAAGAAAGAGAAGCGGGGCTGGAGCCGGTTGGTCCCATTTGCTGCGGCGCCTACAGGTAGGAAAAGGAAAATACTGGGGCCCAAAGCCTTCCTTTGTACTGTTCTCTCGGGACACACCATTCCACTCTGCCTGTCATGTTCCATAGTCACGCACAATTTCCCATCAAAAACTCAGTTACACTCCCCCGAATTCCCACTTCTTTCAGCCCCTTTCCAGAACAATCCTTCCCCAGTCACTTCCACCCGAAGACTCAAGTCGTCCCGGTATCCTCCAGCGTTTGCCTTCCCCTTGGCTCGCCCTTCGGGACGCTCCGAGTTCGCGTCTCCCTCACACCTCGGCCGGCCTTTTCGCAGGCGCCCGCGGCCTGCTCAACATTCTCTGCAGAACCCGGCCTGAGCCCGGACGCGGGCACCCACACGCTGCCTGCCCGCCTCCCTCGCCCCGGCCCGTGCTCGCTTCCCCGCTCGGCCCGCGAAGCCCCTACCCGCCGGCGGCAGGATGTGTCGCGCTCCCTGCGGACATGGCGGCCGGCTCTAGTCAACCACCCGCCAACTACCCACCACCGCCCTCCCGCCACTTCCGCCCAGCGCGCTGACGCACGGCCTTTTCCGGCCGTGAGGTAGGACGATTCCGATGAGAAAGCTGGATTCCGATTGGACACTCAGTAATTTAAAGCGTCTGGCGTTCCGGAGACAAGTGAGCCGGAGACTTTTCCGGCTTGCTCCTTTGCCCTTAAGAAAGATGGCTGCTATGTCTACTTGAAAAGCGAGGTCGGCGCTAGAAGAATCCATCTTTGTTGTAGGCACGCTAGCTTCTGGGACGACATTTAAGTTAGAAAATGAAACAGATTTTCTCCGAATTCAGTTTGTTCATGTGGAGTCCCAGCCTGTAGCTGAGGAAGAATCTTCCCACGACTACAGCCCACTTCACTATTCATTTACCTGTTTTTGAAAAAGGATTTTTTTCCGAAGGTTGCACAAATGCCTTTTCTTTCTTTCTCTTTCTTTTTGTTTTTCTTGGGGATATGAAGCTCCAGTCTGTTGCAGGGCTCTCTGTTTTGGTGGTGTTAGTGGCCACGAGTATAGCAATGATCTTGGCAAAAACGTAGGCACTTGGATACCTATGGCGTTATGAAACAAGCAAAAGTTGGAAGAAAAACTGCTCAGCATTGTCGGGCATCTAAAAAGCCGAGGCTAGGAACTGACATGGCTCTGCAGGTAAAGGCAGCAGCGAACAGACGATCTAAGTTCGATCCCTGTAGCCCACAAGGTGAAAGGCCAGAACAAACTTCTTTGAGTTGTTCCCTGATCTCTACATGTGCAAGCACGCACATTCGTGAGTGTAAAAAGAAGAGAGATGCTCACAGGGCGGAGTTAATAATCACGGGTTATGAAATTCCCTTTCGTGAGGGTTGTGCATTTGTGTTTGACTGACTTTTGGACATAGTGAAAAGCTTTGAATGCTAAGCAGTTCGAGTTGAATCTGGAAAATGAGTCCTCAAAATTATTTAAGTATTCTTATAGAGAGAGAGACAAAGAAACCAGCATGCTACCATCCAGAGACATTTGCTTACATTCTGATCTAATTAATAGAATAAAAACTCACTAATAATAGTGAAAGCTAAATAATAGCTTTTCTTTTATGGCATATAATAAGTAAAATATTCGTCTGTGGCCAGGATGAGGGCACAGCTCTGAGTAGCCTGAGGTGCTCCCTTAGTATTTTAGGGCCTGGACTCCGGACGGTCATTGGCTGTGAAAGAATTGCAGGACGAGCCAATGTGAAGCAGTTAGCCCCAAAGTTCACTTGTCAACACCACACAAAAAGTAAATAAAAAGTCCTGAGGAAATGAACATCAGGCTTGGGTAGTTGCGTCATGTGTCTGACTGAAATCAGCATGGCACGGAAGCGTGGATTCTACAGTCATTTTTTCTCTTCTTTCTGGCTTGCTTTGTTTTTTCGAGACAAGGTTTCTCTGCATAGCCCTGGCTGTCCTAGAACTTGCTCCATAGACAGGGCTGGCCTTGAACTCAGAGACCTACCTGACTGCCTCCTGAGTGCTGGGATTAAAGGCGTGCGCCGCCGCCACCACCTCCATACTCCGCCTTCCTGCCTTTCTTCCTTCTCATCAGGTCCTGCTGATGCCATGGGAAAGGACATGGATATTGTTGGACATTTGTGCACTGCATGAAGACGGCTGGCTGTGATTAGTGAAATAAAAAGCTGAAAAGCCAATGGCAAGGCAGGAAATATAGGCGGTACTTCCTTGCAGAGAACTCTGGGAAAACAAAAGGTGGAGTGGCTAGCCTGACATGGAAGAACCAGGCCGGGCAGTACAGAGTAGAGGTAACCAAGCCATGTGGAAGAATGTAGATTAATAAAAGCGGGCTAATTTAAGTTAAAAGAGCTAAAGTGACAAGCTCAGGCACACATGCAGACAAAACACTGTACATGGAATAAATTTTTTTTTGCTTAAAATGGTTAATTATATTTTATATGTATTTCATCTCAATACAAATAAATAGGTTACAAAGAAAAAAATGCATAAAGAGATAATGTAACAATCATAAACCAAAAACAAACTGAAGAGAACTGGGATATAGCTGACTCCCATAGAGCCCTTCTCCAGCGTGTACAAACCTGGGCTCCATCCCTGCAAACAGAAAAGAGACATAATGGGGAACTGGCTGGTCTTAGTCTATCACATCCACATTAAGCTGTCCAAACCTCAGAAACTGGCGCTCTCTGCAATTGTGCCTGCCATCTGTAAGGTCCTACAGTGTTGGGCTCTAAATATCTAACATGAAGACTAGAAGGCCTTGATTTGCAATCACGAATCAGAGGTCTATGGGTTTAAGGGCCAAGTCTATAAACGAAATTTTAGCCACACACTCTGGTCAGTACCAACTATTTTCCAAGGATAGTGGATGGTGTTGGTTTAGTTTTTCAAATACAAGATATCTGGCTGTTGAAACGAAAGCCTTCTGAACAAGTCTGCCATGTAAGGGACTGAAAGAATTTAGTCTCCAAAACTTTATATAGAGAAATATCAACAACAAAGAGAATTTGATATTTATGCAACAAAATTCATTTTCAAAGAACTGGCCAGTTGGCACAGGCTTCAGTAATGTCTACGGTCACTGGCATGGAAGGACTCCCAGGAGTGCCTATGCTCTTTATGCCTATGGGACTTCCCTGGACTCCTACCTCTGCTTCTATGACTCCACCCTTCCAAATGCCCACCGTGCCTGCTGGGACGAGCACCTGAGCTCCTCCTCTATCCTTCCCCTGCTCTTTTCTTCCCCTCCCTCCCGCTCAAGGGCTTCTGCTCATGATTGGGTTTCTCTTTCTTTAACTCCCACTCGGGATCCTCTGCTCTACCGTGGAAGGAACTCCTGATGTCAGGGGAGTCTGGTTGGTTCTTCTTCCCCTCTCTGGGTTCAGGTGTCTGGGCTTTCTCTGAGTTCTTGCTGCTGTGCTTCTTTGGGCCATGGTCATCCTTTCCTTTGCTGTCTTGCTGCTGGAGGACAAAGAGCAGGACTGCAGTTCTGCTAGTTCCTTGTGTCCTTGCGTCCAGTCTTCTCTCTTTCCTTCTTTCTTCCTTTCTTCCTTTCTTTCTTTCCTCCTTTCTTTCTTTCTTTCTTTCTTTCTTTCTTTTTTCTTTTGTTTTTTGTTTTTGACACAGGGTTTCTCTGTAGCTTTGGAGCCTGTCCTGGAACTAGCTCTTGTAGACCAGGCTGGTCTCGAACTCACAGAGATTCACCTGCCTCGGCCTCCCGAGTGCTGGGATTAAAGGCGTGCGCCACCACCGCCTGGCTTTCTTTCTTTCTTTTTTAATTTTTTCTTTTTTGTCTTTTTTGTGCTTTTTTGTGGGTTTGACATCTTCCTCTTCAGAGACCTCAGGAGAACTTGACGGAGGCATATTAGCCCCACAGCCCTTCTCCTGGCTCTCTGGTCACGTCATCCACATCTTCTGATCCCGGTAGTTTGACACATGGTCCACACGGATAGTTCTTCCTTTATTCTTAATTCCATTCAAACTGTCAACAGCCAGAACTGTGCTCCTCTGATCTTCATAGCACAGGAAACAGAATCCTTTGGATTTTCCAGACTTCCTGTCTCTCACAAGATTTAAATGTTGACAACCTCCCCATATTGACACAGATGATGTCTCCTTCTGCGAGTTCTGAAGGAAGCCCTCCAAGAAAGCCAGGCGCTGTCCTTGCACTCCGAGTGCCAAGACCCTTTTCTGCCACCCAAGCTGAACCTCTCATTCAGTTCCTTGATCAGCTTCACCTTGGTTAAAGGGTTCATATTTGCGCCTTCGCGCTCCTCTCTCAAACCATCATAAGTAAATCTTTTTAAAAAACATAATTCAGAACAACAATTAAACATCTATCATTTTACCCAGAGTTAAGTGTTGACCTCACCCCACATCAAGGAAATATTTCTTTGCAAGAGAGTCAGCCAGCTCTAGTGGCATAAGCCTTGAATCCCAGCACTGAGGAGGCAGAGGCAGAAGGATCTCTGAGTTTGAGGCCAGCCTGGTCTACAAAGCAATTTCCAAAACAGCCAGGGCTACACATACATCTACAAAATATTCCCAAACCTAAGGCTCAGAGATCATTGCCGAAGAGAGGGCAGACAGGTTCAAAGAGCAGGGAAATCAGGGGACTTTGCTGTGAGTGTGTCTCCTAGGAATGTCAGAAGCTACACCCATAAAGTCTCACCAGCAGCTGAACATCCCAACTTCATAATTCATTACCCGTCTTAACTTTGCTTTCAACTTGTGACCCTCCAAGTGCTAGGATTCTGGGAGTGGACCACCATGCCCAGCTTCTAGCAATTCAGTGCTTTCTTGTTGCTGCTATTGCTGCTTTGTAACCAGATCTTATGTAACCTAGCATTTCTCAAACTCCTGATCCTCCTGGCTCCTCCTCCTAAACACCGAAATTAGGTGTGGGCAGTACTGTTGCCAGCAGCCTCCTCTGAGAAAGAAACACATTCTCTGGCTAAGCCCACACTAACCCTTGGTCAGTAAGGACAGATGGACATGATCTTCGTAACAGACATTTCTGCCTCAATGAGCTGGATGTGCTACTTCTTACCAAGTAAAGGCTTGTTGTGCTCTGGTCTATTTCCTGCCCTGCTCCCTGTCTTTCTTCTCCTTGGTAAAATATTACATGAAACTCTGTAAGTTCTAGATCAACCTGGTGGCCCTCTATCAGGAAAACAAACATTAAAAAAAAAGGATGTCCCATAATATCTGGCTCAATTATTTTAAATCTATCTATCTATCTATCTATCTATCTATCTATCTATCTATTTATCATCTATCTATCATTTATTTATTTTGCCCAACCTGGCTAAAAAAAAAATAAGAATTAAAAACTGGGGCTGGAGAGATGGCTCAGAGGTTAAGAGCACTGACTCTTAACTCCAAAGGTCCTGAGTTCAATTCCCAGCAACCACATGGTGTCTCACAGCCATCTATAATGAGATCTGGTATGCTCTTCTGGCTTGCAGGCATACATGGAAGGAAGGATGTATACATAATAAATGAATAAATCTAAAAAAAAAATAAAGGCAAACCTTTAACTGGTTTAAAAAAAAAAAGAATTAAAAACTGAACTCAGATGCCCTTGTTTCAGTTTTCTGATCTACTGTTTCCACCGCACTTAGCCCTTCTTTACAGTGAGACTTTTTTTTTGTTTATTCCGTATGTATGCATGCCTGAGTGAGTTTTGCATACCACATGCATGCAAGTCCTTTGAGACGCCAAAAGGCATCAGTCCTGGAACTGAAGACATCCTGTCTTAGGGTTTCTATCGCTGCAATGAAACACCAAGACCAAAGTTGGGGAAGAAAGGGGTTATTAAGGCTTACAGTTCAGCCTTGTTATTTATCGCTGAAGGAAGTCAGGACAAGGGACTCAAAATAGGGCAGGATCCTGGAGGCAGGAGCTGATACAGAGGCCATGGAGATGAACTGCTTACTGGCTTGCTTCCCCTAGGCCACTCAGTAACCTTATAGAACCCAGGACCACCAGTCCACAGATGGCACCATGGACAGGGCCCTCCCTCAATAATCACTAAATGAGAAAAGACCTTACAACTGGATCTCACTCTGGTGACTCTAGCTTATGTCAAATTGACATACAAAACCAGCCAGTATACAGGTAGTTGTGAGTCACCTGATGTGGGTGCTGGGACTCGAACCCAGGTCCTCTGTAGGAGCCATCTCTCCAGCCTCTCAGCTTTGTAGCTTTAGGGACAATAGTATTGAAAATACCTTTACAATTTTTCTATAAATCTGAAAGTATTCCAAAATTTAGGAAGCAGAAGAGAGAGAGAGAGAGAGAGAGAGAGAGAGAGAGAGAGAGAGAGAGAACAACACACTTGTCTCCTGGCATTGGAGCTGTCATGCCATGAACAGATCAGGGGAGAGTTTTTTCTAGCAAATCTTGACAATAAAGATAGTGACTTTAAGCCGGGCGATGGTGGCACACACCTTTAATCCCAGCACTCGGGAGGCAGAGGCAGGCGGATCTCTGTGAGTTTGAGGCCAGCCTGGTCTACAGAGCTAGTTCCAGGACAGGCTCCAAAGCCACAGAGAAACCCTGTCTCGAAAAACAAAACAAAACAAAAAAAAAGATAGTGACTTTACCTTACTGGTTACTTTTTTTTTTTTCTCCAGACAGGGTTACTCTGTGAAACAGTCCTGCTGTCCTCACTCTGTAGACCAGGCTAGCCTGAAACTCACAGAGATTTCAGCTTCCCTAGTGCTGGGATTAAAGGTGTGCACCACCACCGCCAGGCATTGCTAGTTACTTTTTATGTCAGCTTGACATAGGCTAGGGCCACCTGGGAAGAAGTAATCTTAAGACAATGTCTCCGTAGTGTTGACATGTAGGCGACTGTATAAGGGGATTTCTTTTCTATCTTTCTCTCTTTTTTTTAAAGGGTGTTTTCTTGATTTGATGGTTGATGTGGGAGGGCCCAGCCCACTGTGGGTGATGCCATCTCCGGGCAGGTGGTCTTAGGCGCTATAAGAAAACAGGCCAGGCCAGGCCGCAGTGGCACATGCCTTTAATCCCAGCACTTGGAAAGCAGAAGCAGAAGCAGGTGGATCTCTGTGAGCTCTAGGCCAGCCTGGTCTACAACAGCTAGTTCAAGACAGGCTCCAAAGCTAC
>NC_022022.1:15745-18165 GCF_000317375.1 Microtus ochrogaster
GTAAAAACAAAGCTTAAACAAAAGTGACACAAGGTCAAACGACACACACACACACACACACACACACACACACACACACACACACCAGAGAGAGGGGAGGGAGAAGAAGTAGAGGAGGAGGAGGAGGAGGAGGAGGAGGAGGAAAGAAAGCGAGAAAAGAAAGCAGAAAGCAGGCCAAGCAAGTCAAGTGATGATGATGAGCCTCAACAAGCAGTGTTCTCCATAGCCTCTGCATCTGCCCTGACTCCTGCCCTGATTCCTTTTGGTGACAGACTGTGATGTGGAAGTGTAGGCAAAATAAACCCTTTCCTTCCCACGTTACTAATAGTCATAGTAATGCAATAGACATCAGAGCAATGGACACCCTAAGATGCGGGTGGTGTGAAGTTATGGAACTGGACTACCTCGCTAGGGTTCCTATGTCTACCGTCGATTGTTCCCCAAGGGTCTGGTCTCTGCCTTCAATGACAAATGCAGGTGTAGTTTCCTTCCCCTAGTTCTTTGAAGAGGCTAGCTCAGTCCTTCCAATGTTCTTGGCAGAACTCTAGGAATTCCACAGTTCCTCTTGCTTTGAAGGACAACAGGAGAGGCATGATTGAAAGGAGAGGGTGGCTATTCATTTAGGCTAGTGGGGGTCCTTTCCTATGAGGCTGGGACCATGGACCTGCTGGTACCAGTTCTCCAACTGTAACCAAGAGAGTTAATTAGGCCGTAAGTATGCCATGAGGCCATACAAAGACAGGGCTAACAAAAGCATTTTTGTTGACCCTGGTTTCTCATTCCCCAGCGAGTGTAAATGAAGAACCCATTTCACGAGAAGTTATCAGTGTCTGTCTGTGCTGGTGGTTCTTCCTTCTCTCTCTCTGCACCTGTCTGTCTTCTGAGCATGTGTGGTCATCCTGGCAGTGTAGGTGGTGGCAGCCCTGGTGACTGTACCCACAGCAACCTTTGGGGCTGAGGGTGGGTTGTGAGGTGTGCGCCTCTGCCTTCTGCGTTTCCCCAGCAGATACTGGTTGGGGGCATACCAGCTACAGGGGGTGGTTCTGGCCTTCATCGTGTCCTTGGGCACCATCACCACCTGCTGTTGCTGGCTTTTCCACAGAGTCCGCAGTGGTGCAGGCCTCCGCGGTGATGCAGGCCTCCGCAGTGGCAGGACAGCCGAGTGGTAGCCCGCTCTGTTCCTGTCCTGATGGCTTCCTTCATCCTCTGCTGGTTTTCCAACCATGCAGTCACTCTCTGGGGCATTCTGGTAATGTTTTACCTGGTGCCCTGGGACAGCACTTTCTACATCATCCATACTTGCGTTTTTCCTGTCATCACCCGCTTGGCACACAGCAACAGCTGCCTCAACCCTGTGCTCTATGTCTCCTCTGGTGCCAGCCTCAGCAAGTTCTGGTCAGTGCCTTCAGGGACTCTTGGTCAAGAGTGTGGCCCCCAAAGCAAGGCCTGTGTGGAAGTGGGAGATGGGTAGCTGGCACCCAGAGAGTGGACTCTCGACAAGCACAAACACAAAGGGACACCTGGATGCCACTTAGACGTTCCCGTTCCCTTTTCTGAGATCTACAGGGGGCAGAACCCACAGATTCTGGGGAGAAGCTGCGCTCTCTGCCAGTCTGTAGGGTTCCCGGGGAAAGTCTGACCTTTGATCACCAACTGTGGGTGTGGCAGGACCTAGAAGCTGGAGCCCAGGCCGAAAGTGGGTGTGGCAACACTTGTCCCTAGAGGTGGCTAAGAGAAACTGGGACTAAACCTCTGCACCATCCAGACTGTCTGACCTTTCGTGCCGGTACAGCACAGGATACCTTCCCTGATGGGGTCTAGACCAAATCAGACATGGGTTCTCCTTGTCTCACTCTCTTCAAAACAGGGCATCCCTTAATCCCTCTTTCCAAACCAAAAATGCCTTCTCTGGCCACTCAGTTTCTTATCATCTCAGGGGTAGCCAAAGAAACGACACATAAGCCTCTGCTTTTGCAGCAGGAAGAGGCCAGAGCGGGGTTTGCTGGAACCTGTGGTTCCAGTTAGAAGATCCTGGATGTGTAGCCTGGTGAGAATAGTGAATAGATCCGCGTCCTTCAGTCAAGCACGGAAGGGAGGCAATTACAAGGGAAAGACATGGTGGGGTGGGGCGAAGGGAGGGGTACAGAAGAGGTCTGGAGGATCAGGAACCAGAGGCTGAGTTTCAGTAGCTTGCCAGAGCCCGTGGTCTAACCCGTCCCCCTCGGGAGAATTACCCCTATACATCAGCTTCTTCTTGTTTGTTTGCTTTTTTTTTTCTTAAGATTATGTAAAGCCGGGCGATGGTGGCGCACGCCTTTAATCCCAGCACTCAGGAGGCAGAGACAGGCGGATCTCTGTGAGTTCGAGACCAGCCTGGTCTACAGAGCTAGTTCCAGGACAGGCTCCAAAGCCACAGAGAA
>NC_022022.1:18595-36045 GCF_000317375.1 Microtus ochrogaster
AAGACCAGGCTGGTCTCGAACTCACAGAGATCCACCTGCCTCTGCCTCCCAAGTGCTGGGATTAAAGGCGTGCGCCACCATCGCCCAGCCTCAGGTTTCTTTTTAAGTTGGAGTGGGGTCTCATGCGACTCAGGCTGGTGAGGGTAGCTTGAACTCTTTAATCTTGATCCCAAATGCTAGAATTATAGGCATGTAATTTTGCTTCCTTTCCGTTTTCTCCCTTCGTTTGTGTGCATGTACATTTGTGTGTGCTCACACTTGCACATGTGAATGCCAGAAGCAGACGTAAGGTTTCTTCTTCAGTTTATCTCTTTCTCAGAGACGGGGTCATACTACATCTCCCTGACTTTCCTGGAACTCGTAATGTAGTCCATAGATGCACCTGCCTATGCCTCCCAAGTGCCAGGTTATAGGCATGTGTTGCCACACTTGCTCTTCCTTTTACAAGTTATGCTTGTTTGGTCAAAGAAACGTGCTACTTCCACGTGGAGAGCAGAGGACAGCTTACAGTCACTTCTCTCCTTCTGCCATCTGAGATTCAGGGATTTTTCTTAATTTTTTTTTTGCATGTGTATTAGTGTTTGCCTGCATGAATGTTAGTTTGTTGGGTTTTGTTTTCCTTTTTTAAATATATATTTTTGTGTATTGGTGCTTTGCCTGAATGTATGTCTATGTGAGGGTGTCAGATATCCTGGAACTGGAGTTACAGACAGATATGAGCTGCCATATGGGTGCTGGGAATTGAACCTGGGTCCTGTGGAAGAGCAGCCAGTGCTCTTAACCACTAAGCTCTCTCCAGACCCTGTTGAACCCCTGCCCCAAAACCAAGCTCTTGTTTTGAGACAAGGTTTCTGTGTGGTCATGGCAGTCCTGGAACTCACTCTGTAGACCAGGATGACTTTGAATTCAGAGATCCATTGTCTTCTGAGTGTTGATATTAAAGGCGTGTGTCATTCTACCTGGCTGTCAAATTTTTTGTAATTGAAAATAATTATGTAAATGTGTGAGTGCCCAGATAGCAGCTCCTCTGGGGCTTATTTCGGGGAGCTGTAAACTACCCAGTCCAGGATGCTGGGAGCCAGATTCAGGTCCTATGGAAAATCAGCAAGCACTCTTGACTGCCAAACTAGCTCCCCAGCCCCATCTTCCCTTGAGAAAGCGTCTCACACTGACCTCGGAGCTGACCTATTGGCCTGACTGGCTGAGCAGTGAGAATCAGGTGCTGCTGCAGCTGGCTGAGCAGTGAGAATCAGGTGCTGCTGCAGCTGGCTGAGCAGTGAGAATCAGGTGCTGCTGCAGCTGGCTGAGCAGTGAGAATCAGGCGCGCTGCAGCTGGCTTTTCTCTAGGTGCCAAGGGCCATCCATACTCAGGGCCTCACGGCTGCATGACAAACACGGTAACTCAGCCGTGTGTGTGTGTTCAGATTGGCCTCCAACTCAATAAAGGCTGGCCTGGAACTCCTGATTTTCTTGTTCTCCCTCCCAAGTATTGGGGTGCTGCCATGCCCAGCTTTCTATCAGTTTTCTAAAGGCTGGGACTGTATCTCAGTTGATGGAGAATTCAAGATATTCCTAAACTACACAGAGTCCAGAACCAGCTTGGAATGAAAGGCTGCTGAGGACTCGACAGTGCCGGAGGACGCAGTGTTACTATTATTTGCAGTTTCCATGGAAAATAGAAAGGAGGAAATAGGGCAGCTGACAGATAGGTACAGGACGCCATGGAGGTCTTGTCTATTTTGTGTCCTGGTATATGGAGCATAATGAAAGTCTCGCATAAAAGAGATATGGTCATGCATACCCATACATGCACACCATAGAACACATACATAATAAAATAGTTTTTTAAGGACCAGCAAAATAGCAAGCAAAGCAGGGAAAACACTTGGCACACAAGCCTGGCAACCTGGGCTGGACTGTCAAATCCACATAGAGGTGAACTAAGAGACCTAAGTATGCAAAGTTGTTCTCTAACCTCCATACATGTGCTCTGACATGTATGTCACCGCACACACTAACACTTCCTAAAATTACAAATGGTAACAAATAGCTGGGCATGGTGGCACACGACTTTAATCCCACCACTCTGGAGGCAGAGGTGGGTGGATCTCTGAGTTCAAGGCCAGGTCTACAGATGAGTTCCAGGACAGGCTCCAAAAGGTACAGAGAAATCCTGTCTTGGAAAACAAAAACAAACAATAACAAAAAAACAAGACAAAGAAACAACAATAAAAACCAATCCAGGCAGCAGTTGTGAGGTGCTCGGAGCAAAGGTGCGGAGCACCTGACTGGAGTTCATGCTCTGGCCTTTACCCGGTGTAAAGACACTGGATACCGTGGTGCAGGAGAGGAAGAGAGGGGGATCCCCAGACTCACTGGGCACTCTAGCCAAATCAGCAAGCTCTAGCTTCAGGGACACACTTGGTTTCAAAAACCCAGGTGAAGAGCAACCAAGGATGAAACCAACACCAAACTCTGCGTAGAGAGATGCTAGCTAAAGGGTTAGTCCTTCAAAAACCCCCTTTGCGAGTATCTTCTGAGCAGAGGGCCCCCTTGGTTTCCATCTTCATTTAAACGATAATGACCTAAGTTGTCCACCAGGAGGGTTCTTACTGGGGCCTGCTTCTGGAATGAAGGGGAGGTACAGATGGATGGAGCCCCCTACTCCAGGCCCTCCCTTCAGGACCAGTCTCTGGGATGACCAGTCACTCAAAATCCCAGAAAGGCAGCACCCTGTAGGGGGAGGCAGCACCCTGTGGGGGGAAGGCAGCACCCTGTGGGGGGGAGGCAGCACCCTCTGGGGGGGAGGCAGCACCCTGTGGGGGGAGCCACAATACCTCCAGGTGCCACTGCCCGTTCCACCCTGTCGCCCAAAGGTTTGAGGAGTCGCCCAACTCACAACATATTAAAGGATGGGAACGAGATTTAATTAGCCTCTTGATGTTTAATTTCCTCTTTTTGATAATGTTTTAACTGGCTCCAAAACGCCAGGCCTATTACTAGCCATCAGGAAGGTGAGAAATCTTCCCTCCCCTGAGCTTTCTTCTGGCTGCCCCAGCAGCGCCTCTAAAGGCCTGAAAGGGACTGGATACTGCCCTCTCTGGGGGCATCTGCTTTACAGAACCCCGGGGGTAAATATAACAAGACCAACTCAAGTAGCTGCATGTGGCCCTACTTCTGATGGAGCAGGGAGGGTGGGGGGTTGAGGGGTGAGGGGGTGCGGTGGTGAGGGGGTGGGGGGTGGGGACGGAGAGCTGGGCACCCAGGCTTAGAGCCCCCTCCAAGGGAGCAGTATGCTTTAGGTAAGGAGCTGAACCCTGGTCCCCAGAGCACGCTGCCACCGAGGTTTGAAATGGCAGCAGTGGGGAGAACAGTGAAGACTTCAGGTTCAGAAAGCACGAGGACGGGAAGAGGACAGGACGGGGTTGGCTCTGTGCTGATGATGGGGTGGAATCATGGTAATAAGGCAGCAGAAGCACCCCAGCTTCTAGAACTCATACTCTGGGACTAGGTTTTCTCCCCTCTGGAGAATGCTGGGGAGTTGCACTCCTCTCTTCTGACTTGACCACTGTCTCCTCTACTTGACCTCTGTGTGCTTAGTGCTACCCGGAGCGCAGCTACTGAGCCTTCGGAACGCTCAACTGTGCTGCTGTGTGTAAGGCAGAGGGCCTGGCAACCAATCTGCACCCATCCTGCAAAGGAAAACAGCAGAGGCTGGGGCAGGGCATACTGGCTCACGCCTGCAATTCCAACACTCGGAGGCTGCGGCAAGAGAATTGACGTGAGTCCAAGGCCAGCCTGGGCTTCACTGCAAGACCTCGTCTCAAAAATAATAATAAAGTAAATAAATAAACATATAAAACAACTTCTACGGCCCAAGAATCCCATGATTGGCTAGAAAGTGTCTCGTAAGGGCCGGAGGCTTATGGAGGGGAGTATTGGCAGCATCTCAAAGCCTGCTGCCCATGCAATGCCAATCCTTCTTTTTTGGGGTCCTGAGACCCTTCTTCTCACCCTGCATCACAGGCTGTGGGGGTGTGCATGCACTGACCCTGCCCTATGGCCTAGAGACAGGAAGTGGGATGAACCAAAACCAAGAACTGAAACCACTTCCTGCCTTTCCACTGGGCAGCACAAGCAGGGCTGCTCCTCTGAGAACTCAGCCCCGAGTCTGACTCTGTGGGAATGAAGCGTGGGGGCGGGCGACTAGAGAGGTGGGGGAAGGAACTAGAGGTGGCAAGGGCCAGATGTGATATCCAAGCACAGCATACAAATAAGATGCAAACCAGTTTTCTAATATTGGAGCCACCGACAGCCCCTGGAGCCTGGGTGCGGCTTCATTTTCATCATTGTAACTTTGAGATTTTAACGAGGGTTTGGACAGCTTCATTTTTTTTAGTGGCTTCTTCAGTGAGGTAGTGGCAGCCCCTTTATAGAAACCATGGTCACTGCCTGGCTGCAGGCACCGCAATCCTTAAAATGGGCCATAGAGACAGCACCTGGTGCCTTTCAGGTCTTTAATTTTTTTCCCTGCTTGGGTTTTTCTTTCTTTCTTTGTTGTTACTGTCTCTGTCTTTTTGTTTTTAACAATTAAATTGGCCGACAAATGGCTATTGCTGGTGGCAATTGGGGTGCATTGAACCTCCCCCCTTTCTTGCTTACGTTTCAACCACAGTTGCCGTGGTGGGAGATGAGGTGAGGGTTCAAGGTTCCCTAACCCACCTTAGAGCTTCCTTCGAATGGCTGAGGAAGAATTCCGAACAGGAGAGCCCTGACTGTAGGTGAAAGAAGCCACTGTCTCCCCAATTCCTCAAGTTCAAAGACATGGGGCTAAAAGTACCTACAATCTTCTTTTAAAAATATAAAACACGTGCAGTTGGCTTTGGTACAAAAAAAAGAAAACAAAAACAAAACATTCTGGTCCCTGTGGATTTTTCCTCCCCCATCCCAATACATCATGGCCACCCTAGCCTCGACTCCATCAACCCCAAGGAGCCGGATTTCCATGGAGGATGACAAGAAGGAAGACCAGCAGGAGGAGCCTAAGGAGAGTGGGGAAAGGGACGTAGGCCTACCCACAGCCCTCCTTAAAGGGGCAGTAGGTTCTGTGGCCATGGATAGGAGTAGCTGGAGTGGGTGTTAGCCTGGAGCCAGCAGTTTGTGGCTAAGCTACACGTGTCCCAGCGGTGTGAAAGGAAAGACCCTCTGGTCCCTATGGCTTGGTTCCCACGTCCCTGGTCCTTTAAGTCTCACTCTCCCCCACATAACCAATAAACAATAAATAAATAATTTTTCCTAAGTAGAGGGAAGAAGGCATGAAAAACTGGCATCTGTGGTGTAGCTCTTGGATGCCACCTGGGGGCTGTGGCCTCTAAATCCCCAGTCCCACATGGCCATAGGCATCCAAGGATCCCAGGAGCTGGCAAGGACAATCAGCAGTTCTTTCAAATATTCCCTCATTATTGGCAGAACGGGGTCCCCAAGGTTTGACCCCTTTACTAATTAATGTTCTTCAGTAGGGCACCAGGCAGAAGGTGGGGGTCCCCTTAGCTCTCCGAAGCTGTAGGCTCCCCATCTCGGCTTTCTGTCTCCTCCGGGATGTCCTGCATTCGGGTGAAGTCTGGAGAGTGAGACAGGGTAGAGGTGGTGAGGAGTAGCACAGGCTCACACAAAGGCCCCTATAAAGACATGGGGTGCGGCCTCTGGGCACCCTGGCGGGATGACCAACCCCTCAGGCAGCAAAATCACTGTTACAACGTGAAACCCCGAGAGGGGTTTGACTGTTTTCTCTCCATTAGGAGGTGGCAGTCTTTAAACTGTTTTACTTTAAAATGAATTTCTACTTGTAAAGGTTGGGAGCCACCAACCAATTAGAAAAACTGCCTCTCAAGAGTTCTACTACCCTGGGCGGTGACGGCGCACACTGATGGTCCCAGTACTAGGGAGGCAGAGGCAGGTGCATCTCTGAATTTAGGCCAGTCTGGTCTACAGAGGGAGTTCCAGAACAGCCAGGGCACACAGAGAGACCCAGTCTCAACAAACAAACAAGAAAAACAGCACAAAAAGAGCTTCAACCCCACCCCTCCACCCCCCACCCCCCGTTTGTCACCACACAAAGCAGGAACCTTCCCTGTACTCTTAGAATAACTGAACCTCAGGAGCCACTTGGCAGTACCTTCAGAAGCCGCAGTCCCAGACCCCGACCCCAGGGGTCTCACCTCGAGGACTGTGGGGTGGAGATAAGCGGTTACTGCCTTCCTCCTCACTGCCTGTGTCGGGGTCACTGCTGTCCTGCAGCCGCTCCTCGGGGCTACCAAGCTCCTGCCTCTCCCGGTCTTCAAAGGGTCGGGGGAGGGAATGGACAGTCACAGGCAAATCCAGGCGGTCATGGCCTCTGCTGGGCTAAGGAAAACAAAAGGACAAGACCAGGAGATAGAGCAGGCACTGGTGGGCGAGGGCAGCGAGCCCTCCAGGATCTCAACACACCTCATCTCTTGAGGTTCACCAATGACCCCCCCATCAGTAGATCGACCACCAACTGGCTCTCCTCCCAGAGACAACCGTATTATTATCTTCAAGGCTCATCTCTACATCTGCTGGGCCCAGTTGGTTCTCCAGCCTCAGGCTTACATACAAGGACTCCAGGTATAACAATGCCCACAGTGCCCCACACAGATTACTAGGAGAAATCTGGGGAGAACAGAGCGGATTTGTTTGTTGAGGTGCTGGAGATTTGCACAGGCCTCTACCACTGAACTTGCCTCGAATTTCTTTTCAGTTTAACTCGTATGATTATTTTTAAAAATATTTCTATGGTTTATTTAACTTTATTTTATGTGCATTGGTGTGAAGGTGTCAGATCCTCTGCAACTGGATCTTCAGACAGTTGTGAGCTGCAGTTGTGAGCTGCCATGTGGGTGCTGGGAATTGAACCCGGGTCCTCTGGAAGAGCAGTCACTGTTCTTAACCACTGAGCCATCTCTCCAGCCCCTAACTCATGATTTTGTCTGTACGTGTGTACACTTGTGTATAAGGAAGAAGCCAGAGGTCTACCTCAGGGGTCTTTCCTTAAGAGGCATTCATCTTGTTTGATGAGACAGGCCTGCTATTGGCTTGGAACTCATCAAAGAGATGAGGTGAGTTAGCCAGAGCCGGGAGGGTGAGCCTGTCTCTGCCTCCCCTCACTGGGATGGTGAGCAAGGCACCATCAGGCTTAGGACAAAGGAAGGTTCTGAGGGATCGAGCTCAGATCTCACTTTTCCTGAGGCATTCCCGCAGCCCCATTAGTATTGTCATTCAAGTCCCTTGTGTTGTCACTTGGAGATTACGCCCAACAACTAAGTGTCCTTGGGGTTCTGCAGGCTCTCCTGTTCCTGAGATTCACTCCACCACTCCAGGAGCCTCACCTGAGGGGGATTGAAGCTCAAGTACAGAGCATCTCCTGCTGGAAGGCTGCGGCGCCGAGGGTCCAGAGGCCTGCGGGCCCAGGGGGCCTCTGCTGGGAGTGGCTCATTTTGGCCCAAGGCTGCCAGCTGTCGGCGGGCCTCTTCAGCCTCCCGCTCCAGCAGGGCCCGGGCTTGTTCACTTTCCCGGAGCCGGGCCTCCAGGCTGCCAGCTTCAGTTGCCCGCTCTTCACCCAGCCGCCGGCAGCGTCTCAGCTCCTCCTGAAGCAGCGTGTGTTGCCGCTGCAGCAGGGCCAGTTCCGTTGCCTGTTTCTCAGGAGCCGCAGGAGCAACCACAGCCCGGCCAGCTTCGCCATCCCGAGAGTTGGCTCGGGATAGCTTTTCCCATCGTTCAGGACCCTCGGGGAATCGGGCTTCCATCAAAGTGTCCTGCTGGGCCACAGCAGCCTGAAGATGGGATGAGGCCAAAAGGTGTTTCAGAAGCCACCTACCTGTCTCTCAATCCCGGGGACCCAAAGAGCTTGGCTTGGGGGAGTATGTAGGCCTGTTAGGAGGACTGTCACCTACAGGGACAACTCGGGCTGGCACCTCCCCTTCTTCCCCATTCCAGCCCTTGCTCACTGACCTGAAGGCCATGCAGAAGTCCGTAGAGATTGACCAATCGCTGTAACGCCTCCTATGGAGAGAGAAAGGATGGATGCACCAGTGCCCAAGCTTAGGATAAGTGACCAGAAGTTGTAAAGAAGCTGTGGAAACAGTAGTGCCTAGAGACATACTTTAAGTCCAGACGCCCCCCACAAATCACCCAAACTAAGGGATGATTTCTTAGATAGAGACCAGTTTCCCTTTCCCTCTATCTCCTCAACTGCAGAATCCCCACCTTACCTCCTGGGGTGACCTCAACTGATTTCCATTCCGATCCTGCAGAAATGGACAAGAATGGGGAGTCAGCAGGCACACACACACCTGGGGGCCGCCCCCAGTAGCTTTCTACTGAACAGCCACACGCCAGCTGTGCCCTTCCTCTAGCCACTCCCTGACTCTCTTGAGAACCCACCTTTTGGCTGGCATCTGAGTCTGCTCTACAGAGCTCAATGGAGCCATTGAAAGTTCTGGCCTCTCCATCTGTTGCAGAAGAGAAAGAAGAGAGGACACTTACCTCCTTAGGGACCTGTAACACACCCCCTCTAGCCACTCCCACCTCGCTCTCACGCCCCATACTCACTAGCAGTGACCCCAGGACTGGTGTTGCCACTATCAGGTTCCAAAGGTAAAGCTGGTTCTCGGGGTGTCAAAAGCAGATCAGCACCAGGCCCCACCAGCAAGTCTTTCAGGCCTTCCACTGAAGGGGAAGAGGAGGCAGGGACAGGAGACAATACCGGGTGGGATTCATACGACACACAATGACTGTTCGAGTATTTAGGGAGTCAACATTGAGGTTGTGGGGTTTCAGTCAGCCATGTTGCACCCAAGGGACCCCAAAGATGTCCAAGGGGCAGCAGACCCTGACAGAGGGAGGGGCATCCAACAGCAAGGTCAGCTCTCTTCCCCCCTCTTCCCAGGAACTGGACCAGGACAAACCCTCAGGGGCCTTTAAGGGTTGTGGGGTTGAGATGGCCCTGGTCTGAGCGACAGCCTTGACACTTCAGAAGGAGAACCCTCACCTTCACGGATGGCATCTCGTAACAGGCGCTCGCCTCGAGGGGACTCGAGGGACTCAGAACGGAAAAGGCCCCTGGGCAGGGTGGGCAGGGGCATCCCACTGACACTATCTTCATCTGCCTGGAAATGGGTCATCTCAGCAAACAGTCCGACCTTCTCCTGGAGCAGCTCCACCAGCGCCCGGTCCTTTTGCTGCAGCTCCACTGTGGACAAGAGGAGGTAAGCATGGAAGAAAAGGCCCAAGGACCCAAAGAGCCTGTGAAGGGGCAGCCCAGGGGACAGGGTCAGCACAGGCAAAGGGGCAGAACTTAATTCTGGACTTGGAGCCTCCCCCTGCCCACCTCCCAAAAACCTTGTGTGTGATATAAATCATTGTTAACTTTGTTTATAAAAATCCGTGAATCCCAGCACTCAGGAGGCAGAGGCAGGTGGATCTCTCCTGATCTACAGAGCAAGTTCCAGGACAGCCAGGGCTACACCTAGAAATCTTGTCTCAAAACAAACAAAACCAAACATGTGAAAAGGGTCCAGGCTGACTCCCTCAATCTCCATGCTCATCTAGAGCCCACGCAGAATTTCATTTGGTCCCTGGCTCCCTGAGCACTCAGCTGTGCTTCCCAGAGTGACTTGCAGTTAGACGTTGCTACATGACTGACTTCCGGCCTCATGTGTGCCTAAGGCTGGTCTCAAACTCCATAGATAGTTGAGGATGCTCTGCTCCCCAATAAGGACCAGGAATTTGAATACTTAGTACCCAGTTGGTGGCTATTTGGGAAAGGCTAGGGGGTGGAGCTTTGCTGGAGGAAGTACGTCAGGGGGCGGGCTTTGAAGTTTCAAAAGACTCCAGCTCTCTCACCTGTTCCAGATGTTTGCCACCTGCTGTTCCTACCATCAAGAACCCTCTGGAACTGTAATCCCCAAAAAGTCCTTCCTGCTTTGAGTTGCCTTGGCCATAGGGTTATACCACAGATATACAAATGTAGTTAAGACAGCCCGACCCTAGTACTGCCTTCCAAATGCTGGAGTTACAAGTGCACACCACATACCCTGTTCTCATTTTTAAAAAAATTGTGTAACCATTTTTGGTTGTTGGGTTTTTTTTTTTTTTTTTTTTGGTTGTTTTTGAGACAGTTTCTGTGTGTTAACAGCCCTGGTTGCCCTGGAACTCGATTTTGCCTTGGACTCAGAGATCCACCTGACTCTGTCACCTGAATGGTGGGATTAAAAGTGTGCACCACCAAGCCTGGCATCAACATTTATTTTTATGCATGTAGGTGTTTTGCTGCGTTTATGTCTATGCACCATATACATGCAGTGCCCTCAGAGGCCAGAAGAGGGCATCAGATGTCCTTGGGACAGAGATCTCACACACACACACACACACACACACACGCATGCCTGTATATTCATATATACACATATACATACTATGTGTGCATATGCACATATATGTATGCATGTGTATGTATTCATCTACACATGCATATATAGATGTATGTATATACATGTATACACACATATACACACATATATTTATTTACACATACATACACACAAATATCTATTTGCACCAATCTTACAAAACTGTAGCATATACTTCACATTGTTTAAATCCTAGATATAGATCAGGCCACATGAAGCTTTCATTTTTTTCCCCCTAAGATTTATTTATTTTTATTTTATGTGTATAAGAATTTTGCCTGTTAGACTAGAGAGATGGCTCAGAGGTTAAGAGCTCTTCCAGAGGTCCTGCGTTCAATTCCCAGCAACCACATGGTGGCTCACAACCATCTGTAATGAGATCCGGTGCCCTCTTCTGTCATGCAGGCACACATGGAGACAAAACACTGTGTACACAGTAAATAAATGAATCTAATAAAAAAGAAAAAACGAAAGAAAAGAATTTTGCCTGCGTGATTGTATGTGAACAATGCTTGTGACCGAGGTGGCCAGCAGGCATTAGGTCTTCGGAACAGGGTTACAGACAATTGTAAGTCACCAAGTGGGTACTGAGAAATGAACTGAATTGGGGTCCCCCAAAAGAGATGCAGAACTTCTTGAACCTCGGAGCCACCTCATCAACCTCTTTCTCATCTATTCCAGAGCTGCATATTTGTATGGCTATGCCGTAAACCGACGCACGCCCTGCAGGGAACTTACTCTTGATCCTCCGGAGGTAGGCCTCATCCTCTGTCTCGATCAGAGGGAAGTCCTCCCTAGAGGGACATCTGCAGAATAACAAAGAGCAGGCTGAGTTTGTGGAAGAGACACCAGCAACCATCCTGTCCTTCATACACACTCTACAGACCCCTTCTAGGGAGTCGGCCTCTCCCACTGGGGCTCCCTTTGCTCTGCACCAACTTTCCCCACCAACCACTAAGGAAGGTTATATATAGAGCCTGCTCTGAGGACGTGGCTCTGGGCCTTGGACACACAATCTCTAACTTGGGTCTAACTTCGGGGGGGGGGGGGTTATTCTGTAGAAACAGTCTTTAAGAACGCATTAGTCAACTTCCTTGTTGTTTCTCGTGTTTCTAGCTTCTGATCCTCTGCACGTCCTCACACCTGATTTACGTGGTGCTGAGGATGGAAGCCGGGGCTCCCAGGTGAGCACCCTATCACTAACTCTGTTGTAGTGTTTTAAGACCTCAGCCCAAGCGAAGTGGGTCCTGAAATCCTTTTTTTTTTTCCCCCTCGAGACAGGGTTTCGCTGTAGTTTTAGAGCCTGTCCTGGAACTAGCTCCTGTAGACCAGGCTGGCCTCGAACTCAGAGAGATCCACCTGCCTCTGCCTCCCGAGTGCTGGGATTAAAGGCGTGCGCCACCACAGCCTGACTGGGTCCTGAAATCCTTATGCACCAAAGTTGACCTTTAACTCTGAATCCTTCTGCCTCCGCTTCCCAGGTATTGGGGTTATAGACATCATGCCACACCTGGCTGTTGTCAACATTTTCTGCCTGAGTGTCTACTTTTTCCTCATTTAGTTAGACATTTGGCTGATGACTTCAAATCCAATGTCCTAAGGATTTACTGCTTTAGCACAACTGATTTACTTCCTGAATCTACTGTGTGGAATTTATGGATAAACCGCACTCAACTCATTAATAGCAATGCTTTAATTATCCTATTCTTTCAATTTTAGAAAATAAAGATAAAATGCTACAACCCAAATAAGAACCTTTTTCCTATTGCCAGTGCTGTTAGTGAGGTTACACTATCACTAGCTGGTAGGGAAGTCACCATGTAAGAGCTATTAACCCCTTGTCAGTGCAGAATACTTTGAGGAATAGCGGGGCTGTCTGACTATAAACTATAACTTCATGTATCTCTCTTTCTGCTTCTTCTTTAGACTGGGTTTTTCTGTGTAACTCTGGAGCCTGTTCTGGAGCTGGCCATGGAGACCAGGCAAGGCTGGCCTCAAACTCACAGGGATCCGCCTGCTTCTGCCTCCCAAGTGCTGGGATTAAAGGTGTGCGCCACCACCGCCTGGCTCATGTATCTATCTTGGCTCATCTTGTCTTCCTCCAACCTCTGCCCCAGTTTCTCACGATGGGTTCTGTTACCAAGGAGTATTCTGCCTAGGACCTGAGACCATGGGACCCAGAGGCCATATATACACACAGGCAGCAGGCACACACTCACACGCGCACGCTCTGCTGAATGACACGGATCCAGGTACTACGGTCATCTCGGGATGCTGTGTGCACCTCGTACATCTCAGGCGGGCCAGCACTGATTAAAAACATCCCTTTCGCCTGGTTGGCAATGTCTCTTACGATCAAATTCTGTAAGGATACCACCGAAGGCTTGTCCTGTCAGGGAAAAGGAAGAATTAAGACTAGGAATGTTAACCCTTCATATCTTGGTTCTCAGTCCAAGAATATCAAAGGCATTGAAGATAATGCTGTGTATGTAAGATCACAGGCCAGTACCAGCCAAGATTTAGAAGTGCATGTGAGCCGGGCGATGGTGGCGCATGCCTTTAATCCCAGCACTTGGGAGGCAGAGGCAGGCGGATCTCTGTGAGTTCGAGACCAGCCTGGTCTACAGAGCTAGTTCCAGGACAGGCTCCAAAGCCACAGAGAAACCCTGTCTCGAAAAACCAAAAAAAAAAAAAAAAAAAAAAAAAAAAAAAAAGAAGTGCATGTGAGACCCTTGATATTCATATCCCCCTTCAGGGGTCTCAATATGTAACCTGAACTGGTATTGAACTCATGTAGCCCAAGATAGCTACACAGTTGCCTCTGCTTTCCCAGTACTGCTATTACAAGCTTCTGCCAGCTATGCTTTTGTTGCTTTTTGTTTTGCTTTTTGAGACGGGGCCTCACTATGTAACCCTTGACTGGCTTGGAACTTGCTATGCAGACAAGGCTAGGCTTGAACTCAGAAGTCTGCCTGCCTCTGCCTCCCAAGTGTTGGATTAAAGGTGTGTTCCACCATTCCACGGCAGAGTTTATTCATTTATTAGAGTTAGGATCTCTCATATAGCCCAGGCTAGACTTGAACTCACCATGTGGCTGAGGATGACCTCGAACTCCTGATCCTCCTGCCTCTAGCTCCCAAGTGCTGTCGTTACAGCATGTACCACTGTATCTGGCTTCTGAGCTTTATCTTCATTTCTACAAAGTAATGCTAACGATGGGCTTTCCTCACAGGACAAGCATGCCTGTGCACAGCACTAGCACCTGGTAGCTGCTCTTCCTTATTATATAGAATTAACAGGTATAACAGGCATTTATGTCTTTCTTGGGTCTGATAAGAACAATGAGTAGAACAGAAGGAAGGCTCACCAGGGCAGGAAAGATGTACTTCTGATCCTTTTCCTGGAGAAACACTAGCACATCTGTCATCAGCAGCAGCAGCACATCTGGCCAAGATACAAAGTTGGAAAATGGTCAGCACCAAGGTAAAGCAACTGTTTGCCTTCCTCCCAAGGACCAGCTCCATAATCAGACGTGTCTGGATTCCCTAACAAGAAGGGAGGTATTCTAAGCCTTTAATTCCCATGTCCAGCATCTGACTAATGCAGAACCTTTTTAGGTATCATTTTATTTATTTGTTTGCTTGTTTAAATATTTTGTTGTTGCTGTTGTTTTCCTTTTTTTTCTTTCTTTCTGTATTTCTGTTTACTTATTTATCTGTATTTTTTGATTTTTTAAGATTTTTCATCTGGGCGGTGGTGGTGCACACTTTTAATCCCAGCACTTGGGAGGCAGAGGCAGGCGGATCTCTGTGAGTTTGAGGCCAGCCTGGTCTACAAGAGCTAGTTCCAGGACAGGCTCCAAAGCTATAGAGAAACACTGTCTCCAAAAACCAAAACCAGGGGCTGGAGAGATGGCTCAGCGGTTAAGAGCATTGCCTGCTCTTCCAAAGGTCCTGAGTTCAATTCCCAGCAACCACATGGTGGCTCACAACCATCTGTAATGGGGTCTGGTGCCCTCTTCTGGCCTTCAGGCATACACGCAGAAAGAATATTGTATACATAATAAATAAATAAATGTTTAAAAAAAAAACCCAAAACCAAAAACAACAACAAGAAAAGATTTTTCAAGGGTTTCTCTGTAGCTTCGGTGCCTGTCCTGACACTCTCTCTCTCTGTAGACCAGGCTGGTCTCGAACTCACAGAGATCCACCTGCATCTGCCTCCCAAGTGCTGGCATTAAAGTTGTGCACACTGGTGTTCTTGCCTGCATGCATGTCTGTATGAAGGTGTCGGATTCCCTGGAACCCGAGTTACAGACAGCTGTGAGCTGCTGTGTAGGTGTAGGGAATTGAACCTGGGTCCTCTGGAAGAGCAGCCAGTGCTCTTAACCACTGAGCCATCTCCCAAGGTCCCTTTTTAGGTATTCTAATGAATACAGTTCTGCTTCTTACTTTTGCACAGCAGAGGGACAAGGTTAGCTTCCAGGAAAGCGGCACTGCAAGGCCATCCCACCAGCCTGGACTCATCCCATCTCCAACCCCAGCAAGCCCTGCTCCACTTCCAGGCTCTCAGAGCCCATGGGTCCTGCACTCCCAGGAAGGGAGGAACCAACGACCAAGTCTACAAAGACCTGAATGCCATAGTCAAGACCACACAGCCACCCTCGGCCTGTGGGGATTTTACTAAACTGTGGACACAGAGGGGAGGGCTTTTGCTAATCCCTCAGAAATAGAGCTCTCCAGCCTTGCTATTTTTAACCCTCAATGCTTTATATTCTTAGCTGCTGCGTGGGAGGGATGGGAAGGAGAGAAACGGATGGAGGAAGAAGCCTGCTAAAGACTGACAGTACCCAGGCCCTCGGAGTAGGAATTTCACAGCACAGCTGGAATTTCATAAGGGCTCTGGCTTCGGGTATCCCCCCATCCTTGACCTCTAAAATCAAAGTTTAGAGTTGCTATTTTCTTGTCCTGATTTAGGTGCAAGGACTTTATCAGTGCAGATAAGTTCTAATAAGGGAGCCTGTGGAAGAGTGCCCAACCCCCACACAGGCCTGTAGCCGGTTCTCTCTTTTCAACCTCCCTGCCCTTCAGGGTTCAGGCCCCACTGTGGGTCTCCCAGATGTATCTCTGTTGTCCTAGCAGTAGGGATTGTGGCTGGAGGAATCTCCTTCTCATCTGCGTCTCTATGTCCCTTTGGTTAGGACAGGTAGTTGGCGGGACACTCATAGACCACAGAAATGAATGCATTCCAATAAAGACGTCCCTGCTGGCCCATACTGTCAAATGCAGAGTTTAGACTTCTACAACCATAGGTTGGTTACCTCTTTGACTCCGGAATCTCACCCTTGGTGGAAGGCTGTAGAAACAGTCCCGCAGGGTGGCCGCAAATCCCGTTCAGAGAATCTAAACATGACTTATCAGGTCTGCCAGCGGGGCCACTGACCTTTGAAGCGACCTGCGGCTGTCTTCCAGAGCAGGCAGCCATCGTGGATAAGTTTACGCCGCAGAAGCTCCTCTCGGCCGAAGGGGCCCTTGCCAGGCACAGGGGTCTGAGCCCGAGGGTCCATTCGGTTGTAGATCTCCTGCAGGCGGGCCCCCTTCTCCAGCTCGTGCACATCCTGGTCCACATTGGACAGCAGCTCCTTCACCAGGCCTAGCGCTGCCGTTAGGTCTTGGCACTCTTCCTCAATGCCTGTTGCCACCAGATGCCCAGCACGAGAGAAGGTTTAGCTGGCGCCATCGCAACCCCAATCCATCTGAGACTGCTCAGAGCTCCCACCCTTCCCCGGGAGGCCCTGACCGCCATGCTCTTCCTCACCGTGAGAATGCTGCAGGATCCGGTTGATGAGCACTGGGTATTTTGTGATCCGCTGAGTCACCAGCAGAATGCACTCCTGGACCCCATGTCGCTTCAACACAGCTGAGCGGGTCACTTTCTGTAAGGGAAGATGAAAGACTAAGGGGACAGAAAGACTGGGAGCCCAAGCTCTGCTGCTGGCCCACCCTGGCATCTGCCCCATGTTGGCCTGAGTAGAAGGCTTCTGGGAAATGGGGAAGAGAATGTCACAGGTCTGTGGTGATGACCAAGTCAATAGGATATGAAAACGAGTCTAGTGTCATCTTGCCCAGTGAGGAGTGGCAACTGACAAGATCTGGTTATGGTACATGGAAGGCAGAGACAGGGGAATCGCTGTGAGTTCGAGGCCACTGTGGTTTACATAGAGTTCCACGACAGCCAGGATTATATGAGTCCCTGTCTCAAAACAAAACAAAACAAAACAAAAAACCCAAAGAGGCCAGGCAGTGGTGGCTCATGCCTTTAATCCCAGCACTCAGGAGGCAGAGGCAGGCGGATCTCTATGAATTCGAGGTCAGCCTGATCTACAGCGTGAGTTCCAGTACAGGCACCAAAGCTACACAGAGAAACCCATTCTCGAAACACTCCCCCCCCCAAAAAAAAACAAAGAAACTTAAAGAGATCTAAGAGCACACAGGCTCCACAAGGTGCTCAAGCGCCTCCCTTTATTCATGTGCAGAGGGCATATGCTACTCTGGGGGTGGGAGAGGTTTGGGCCATGAGAATGCTGAGCCTGGGCTTGGAGATGCTTGCTTACCCGGATGAACTGCTGGAAGCGCTTGTCTCGAGCATACAGCTCCTTATAGAGCTTTAAGGCCTTGGTGTGGCGGCTGCAGAACTCCGAGTAGGTCTTGCGCATTTGCTCTGCGCTGGAACCTGAGAACTAGAAGTCGGGACAGCAAGACCAGGTCAGCACACCTCCGGCCTCCTGACAGTCAGCTTCCTCCTCTCCAGTTCTCCTCAGCTTCCCTTCCTGCTACCAGAGTTTGGTTGGAGGTAAGAATTGCTCACTCTGCTGGGCGATGGTGGCGCACGCCTTTAATCCCAGCACTCGGGAGGCAGAGGCAGGTGGATCTCTGTGAGTTCGAGACCAGCCTGGTCTACAGA
>NC_022022.1:36145-38443 GCF_000317375.1 Microtus ochrogaster
AAAAAAAAAAAAAAAAAAAAAAAAAAAAAAGAATTGCTCACTCTTTGGCCAACAACACGGTGAAAAAGAACTGACTCCCAGAATGGTCCTCGGACCACCACTCACTCATGCACATAATTTTTCTTAAGGAAAGAGCCCTGTACACTAGTGCGCATCTTTAACTCAGCACTTGAGAAGCAGAGGCAAATGGATGTCTGTGAGCTACAGGCCAGTCTGGTCTACATACGAGTTTCCAGACAGCCAGAGACCTTGTCTCAAAGCAAGAAATGCTCACTTCTGTCCTAGCTCCTTCCGCAGACTTCACCTAGGAGCCCTGCCTTTTCCTACCTGGCTGATGAGCAAGTCACCCAGACGATGGATGACAAAGTTCCGGGTGCTGCCTGGACATAGGGCCTGACGCCGGCGTTCCAACAGCTGACTGAGGAAGCGTGTGTGAATGTCACTGAGCTCATCCACGCAGGGGAACAGGCCCTGCACTACTCCAGGCTCCAGCTGCAACTCTTCCAGCATCCCAGTGCGGAAGAGGCGCGTCATGATCTTCAGTGTTCTCACATGGTGCAGCTCTGTCTGAATCAGCTCTACGAGACAAAGGGACATCTGTCTCTGCACCCTACCTTGGACACAACTCATGATGCCCCAGGGACTTTTGGGAGTTAACTCCTGCATGACTGTCATCTTAGGTCATTTTCAAGTTTGTTTGTATCTCTATGCCTTGTCATTTCAAGCTGGGAACAATTTGAGGGCAAGAATAATGTGTGCCAAGTGTGAAGGTTTCCTTGTTCCCAGCACAGGGCTGGGCGCTGGGCGTGGAAGAGGCAGAGTGAAGACTGGCAACCAAGTGAAGACGAGATCTAGGCGGGGTCTTGGGAGCTGGGTGTAGTGGTGCATGCCTGTAATCCCAGAACTCAGGAGGCCAAGGCAAGAGGACTGAGAGTTTGAGACCAGGCTGGCCTACACCCGAGACTCTTCTCTAAGAAAAATAAGATTAAAAACAAAAAACAAAAAAAACCCCAAACGGCACCAGGAAGTAGGTGCCCAGGGACATGGCAGCCAAGGACAGAAGAAGGTGTCCTGACAGGTGGGTAGCACAAGGCAGATGCAGTCAAGCAGGGTCTGGTAGAAGCTTGTGTGTTTCTGGGGCTTACCGTAGATGACATCCTGCTGCTTCATCACCTCCTTCTTATGCTGCTGCAGGAAGCTGCTGTCCACCGCAAGGCTCCACGAATCTGCCGCAAAGTCCTTCTCGTCCATCTCAAAGTCACTCATGAGTTCGTTGTAGATCACTTCTGCACCTGGGTACCGGTGCAGGAGCCACCTCAGAATGCAGCTCTCCTCTCCGGACCTGGGCCCTTCCCTGGGTCCTCTCCCTTCCTCCCTTCCAGGCTTCTTACACCAGCCACGCCAGCATGCCTCTCCTCCATGCTGGGCCTGCTCACCTTCATCAATAAGGGATTCCACGGACAGGGTTCGGTTCCGCATGTTGAGGGAGTCTGTGGACTGGGAGAGGATCCGACGCAGCCCCAGGGGAGACTCATCATTGAAATGTCTGAAGGAAGTGGAGGCCATCTACATCACCCCCACTCGGGCAGGAGGTCCCTCCCCAGGCCGGGCCCCTAAGGACAGCTACTCTGTTTGAATTTATCTTTCACATATCTGTCTCCAGTTCCGAATTCATGGGCAGAAGTGGACCTGCCTGGACCCCTCTTCCCCAAACAGAAGCTCACCCAGCAATGTTGGTGGTGGAAACACTCTTGGCCAAAGACAAGGAGGAGCGGCCACGCCGTGAACCTAGCAGGGACTGCCGAAAGCTATCAGAAGGGTAGATGGCGGAGCTTGGTCGCTCTCTGGTGGTTGCTGTAAAGGAGGCCAAACAGGAAAAAACTGAATTGCTCAGCCCTTTGGTCTCCCAGGCTCAAGTAGAACTAAGGTGAACTGCTCCTTACAGACAGAGACTGGCAAACCAATCAAGAGAATGTCTCTGTCCACTGTGCAACCCCTCAGCATGAATTCAGAGTCTGTTCTTGGCGGCTGGAGAGATGGCTCAGAGGTAAAGAACACTAGCTACTCTTCCAGAGGTCCTGAGTTCAATTCCCAGCAACCACATGGTGGCTTACAACCATCTGTAATAATATCTGGTACCCTCTTCTGTATTGTAGGTAGGATACATGCAGGAAGAACCCTGTATACATAAAAATAAAGATCTTCCCAGCACTCGGGAGGCAGAGGCAGGCGGATCTCTGTGAGTTCGAGGCCAGCCTGGTCTACCAAGGGAGTTCCAGGACAGGCTCCAAAGCTACA
>NC_022022.1:38543-44233 GCF_000317375.1 Microtus ochrogaster
AAAAAAAAAAAAAGAGTCTGTTCTTATTTGTTCTTCAACCCCAGAGAAGCCTGTGAACAAAGCGAAGGCCAGAGAGGTGAGACCAGTCTGGAGTGACCCAAGCTGGAGAAGGGACTTGGGCACTATGCTTCTGATCTGACGTGTGACAGTTGTCACAGACAATTCCCAAATGAAGAATAGATAAATGGCAATCATAAAAGGATGTTGCAAGGCTCAAGTAACCAGCCATCCTTGTCCCTCAAACCTATTTGGACTTGTCTGTCTTGACAGTAACCCCAAGATTAAGGACCATCCCTACGCCACCCCCCAAGACACTTCCATTTAAAATGAGCTGTCTGTTCCCGGATATGACCTCATGGGGGCAGCACAGATCATGGGCTCAGGAGCTTGGTGGTCCAGGGGCCCATGGGAACTTCCCAATTACTCACTCTTACTTCGGAGAGAAACAGACTGCAGGGCAGTGTTGTTCTTCAGCAGAGCAGCTTTCTGTTGCTGTGGCACAGAGCAAAAGAGAGACACCAAGAATAGCTGTCACCCAAAGACCCCCATACCCAGGACAAGCCAGGACCTAGCGGCTGCCCTGCCCTCTAGTTAGGCAGGGCTGTGGCCTAAGGGGGCAGGTCTGGGCTGCCCCATGGCAAGGACAGGGATATAGGGGAGGGAATGAACAGAAAAACAGACAGATACTGCGATCCCTGCCCTCTCCCCCAACCCTCGGCCCACCCTGCCCTCTCACCTTCTGCTTGACCTTGGTACAGTTGGCCAGGGTGTCTTTACAGCGGTTGTGGATAGTCACATTGCAGGCTGGGAGGGTGGGGTAGAGAGGGTGAAGGGAGGGCTGGGTGGCACAGGAGGGGACACTCCCACATGTAAACACCCAACTTCCTAGGCCATGCATTCTGCAGACACTCTTCCCAGCTTCCCAAAATCTCATGCCTCCCTCCCCTGCCTCCCTCATCCTTCAGCAGGGATGGAAGTGAGAGGAGTCTGCGACCCAGAAGGCTGAACCGTCCTGTGGCCTGAGGGGATGACGCTGGCTGATGAGCACGGGGTCTCCCCAGACCAGAGAGCGGCTCTCTGCCGGGATGTCCCTGGCCCTGGCCCCCTGAGGAAAGCTCCCTGCTCCCTTCACAGATGAGGAATTTGGTCTGGATACTGTTTCCTAGCCCAGGTCACCCAGCTGGTGAAGAGTTACAAGTTAAACTTCAGTGTGCCTTAATCCAAAACCCACACTCTTGCCCAGTGGTGGTGGTGTATGCCTTTAATCCCAGCACTCGAAGGGCAGAGGCAGGCGGATCTCTGAGAGTTCGAGACCAGCCTGGTCTATAAAGCAAGTTTCAGGACAGTCAGGGCTACACAGAGAAACTCTGTTTCAAAAAAACAACACACACACATACATGGACACGCACACGCACGCACACATGTATGCAGTCTTCTGCACTGACTCCATCCAGGCTGCTTCTCCCTTCTAGGCCTGGGAAGTTCTGTTCCTCCACTAAGGCAAACTACAGCTCCCACATTCCATCTGCTTCCGCCCATCCCCCACCCACCTCTCCATGAAGCAGGAAAAGAACAAGGAAGAGCAGACCCTGGGCTTAGGACTGTGGACTGTCTCCTTCTTGACCTGCCTTCAGTGCTACAGCTCACCCCGAACCTCCTAACACCACAGGAAACTGCTACCTCATGCAGACAATGCCCAGTAGCACGCTCACTTCCACAAATACAAGGCTCATAGGGTGGGGCAGAAGGGGACAACGGAAGCAGGGCTGTGGCAGTGCCTACCCTTGGAGCTCCCTTCTCCTACCCCCAACACCTAGTGTCTCTGGATCAAACCTCCGCTTTCCACCTGCTCTCAAAATAGTGCTACCCACCTCCCCTGTTCCCCTGGCAACAAGCTTCCGGATTGAGTATTTTGTCAGGTCTCCAGAGGGATCTAGATTGGGGTCTCTCCTCATCCTTTTAGCTCTAAATCAAGTGGTAAAGAAGTAGGCAGGAAGGCCCCATTAGTTCTTCCTGGGGTTCCTTCCCAAAGTCATAAAGGGAGTCAGAGTCAGGCCACAACACCCCTGTTCTACTCAGGAGGAGGCATGGGGCTGGGGGGGGGGCAGGGCAGTGCTGCAGCCTCTGCACTGGTGACCCAAGGAGGCAGCAATTCCTCTCCATGTTCCTTCAGTACAGAGCCCCCCTGGGACAGGGTGAAGGTTGGATACATGCAAGATTAGGAATTTTGAGTCCTCCTCCATCACACAGGTCTCTGTTGTATTTCTTTATCAGGGTTAAAGAAATAGACAAGGCCTAATTCCATCTTGTCCTTGAATCAGTAGACTTCAGATTACACCCACATGCAACAAGGGGATCCCCAAGTCGAAAATGTCCAGTGGGGCCCAGAAAGATGGGCAGAGGCAGCTGCAGGGTTGGCAGCTTCCCTCTTCCCTAGCTCCTCTCTCACCCTGGTTCAAACACACATTCCTGCTCCTTTCCCAGACAGTTCCCCTAACTGTCAACAGCTGTTCAGAGGGCAACGGGGATACCCAGAAAGTGACAGCTGGAAGGACAGGAATCCCAGACTCTGCCAACCCACACCCAAGAGACTGTACCATGCCACATTCCAACAGCCACCACCCCGTGTGAGGAAGGGCAGCAAGGGAGGGGCCAAGCACCTGGACATGGGACTTGAGCCCAGGTGGGGCTCAGAAAGTAGAGTCCCTTTTAAGGATCTGGATGGAAAGGGCAGATGGAAGGGGCTAGGGTTGATGACGACCCAGTCTGAGTGACCTGCGGGGACCAACAACTTACTTGGGCAGATGAGGGCTTCCTTGGCTGTGATGCTCTTGTTACAGGCGTAGCACATAGTCATGCCTGAGACTGAGATAGTGGTAAAGAGGTGGCCGTTGGTATAGCGAGCGTCCTTGGCTTCCTTCATCTTCTCCTTTTCCCGGGTCTGCAGAAAGGTCGAAAGATAGAAGTGAGACTTTTCAGCCTAAGCACTGGCTTCCAGAGAACCAGGCTGAAAGCAGAGCCACGGAGGAAAAGCCTGCCTAGAGAGGGTGGATGACCCCAGTCGCCAAAGCACAGGGCAGTCAGTCCCTAAGGTCCCTAGGCCTCTGGCCTACCTGGCCCCGGCGACTGGGCTGCCTCCTGTTGCCACTCATCTTCCTAGCTCTAGATCTCTAGCTCTAGATCTCTGCGTCCTCACTCCACCTCCCAGGCTTAGCTCTGCTCGCCCCCGGCTGCTGGATGCTTTCTCTGTGCTGGGGGAAGATGCGCAGAGAGGAGGGGAGGACCAGTGAAGCAGAGGGTGCCAGCTCACCAGCGCTTTCCAATCTATGGGAGTTAGCTCCTCTCATAACCATGACAACGGGTGTTGGAGATGCTGTCTTCAAAGCAGTCATGAGGAAACAGGGGTGGGAATGCAGGAGATTCCCTTATTAGATTGGCTGGGGGGACAGAATGCGTCTTCAGCCACCCCAACCCAGAGGTCAGGACCCCAAACTTCTAACTCTTCTACTTATACTCAATCAGTCAAAGCCCAAAAGATCCACCTCTGGTCACGTGTGTGTGTGTGTGTGTGTGTGTGTGTGTGTGTGTGTGTGTGTGTGTGTGCGCGCGCGTGCGCGTGCGCTCAAGTAGCCAAGAATACCCTTGAACTTTGGATCTTCCGGCCTCCCCTGCCCAGTGCTGGGATAAAGCACTGTAGTGCCCCATTTGTCCCTGAGGAATGCCTTTGCCTTTAAGTTTTCTCCCACTCCATTCAGCTTCTGCAAAAGTCCTTAACTTCCTTTCTGTTCCTCCCCAAACACCTGACTTTTCCAAGAGCCAGAAAAGACAATACTGGCTGTGGTAGCTCATGCCTATGAATTCCTGCACTTGGAAGACTAAGACAATTGCAGCAAGCCTGGGCTATAGACAACTTTCTCAAAAAACAAAACAAAAACCCAAAACACAAACACAGACACACACACACAGAGCACTTACAGAGTGGAGGTGAGAAGCTTGGGAGTATGGACATCTTTAGCTATCTAGTGATATGGATGATGTGAGGGCCAATCTCAAAACACCACCACCAAAACAAACAAACAGGTCAGAAAAGGAAGAAAAGCAAAGGCACCTGCTGCCAAACTTGATGACCCAAACTGACACCCACATTCCAACCATGGCATGTACCCAGTAAATTAGAAAGGGCAAGACAGCCTACGGTATACTGGAGCGTGGCTTTAATCCCAGCACTCAGGAGAGGCAGGCAGATATGAGTTCAAGACCACCCTGGCATACATAGGAAATTCCAAGATAGTCGGGGCTTTACAGTGAGACCCAGCATCTAAATTAAATTAATTAGTTAATCAACTTAATTAGAGATGTTAGAGGACAAGGACAAAACCATGCAGGCAGCTGAAACAGAACAGAGGAAACGGGAGGGCATTCTAAGACAGAGAATTATAATTCAGTGACGAAAACACCCAGCCTGGGCCTGCCACACCACTGACCACAGGGGCAGTAGGAGTGGGGGAGGATGGGGGAAAGGGGAAGTGTGGAGGTGCTGAGTCAACAGTGCAGGGGCCAGAGAGCAATGGACCACAGTGCCCTAGGTCTTGAGCTGTCCTGGACCAAGATCCTTCTGTCTTGGCCCTCAGTTAGGGTGACCTGAGGTGACAGAGCCCAGTGGTCTGCAGGTCGTTCCCACGCTTCCTCCTCTACCTCACCTACTCTACTAGTTTTAGGTCAGGATCTCACTGTGTAACCTGTCTGGCCTTTAACTAAAGGCAATCCTACTGCCTCAGCCATCCAAGTACTAGGCTTACAGGCATGCATCACCAGGCCAGGCTTCTCTCCTTGCCCTGCCCTGGTCTCTCCTTGTCCTCAGACTTCTTTCTATCAGCCCTGCAACTACTTCTCCCCTCCTCTCCTAAGCGACACCCCTCCCTCAGACTCTTCTTTAGTGGCACCTGCCTGCCTGCATCTCTAGCAAAGTGTCCCGTTGGTCTATTCTCCAGCCGACTGTGGGAAAGCATAGCTCTTTAATTGGATTGTTTCTAGATCAAAGTCACCTCAAATTCACCTTATGGGACTTCAAAGGTCAAGTCTAAATATCTCTTCCCGCAGGCATATACTCTCCCGCTCTCCACCTCTCTGCCCTCCCAGCCATCTCAAGGACACTGATCTATAGACAGTATGAGCACGTCCGACAGACAAACCAGCAAACACGACAGCAGCAGTAAACAGAGCAACATGCCTGGCTGGCAAGGGCCACTCCAAACACAAGTGTGTGCTTAAGACACAGTCTTTCCTCATGGTTCCCTGTACTACCTGCCTAGACAGTTCTGCTGGAAGTGGGAAGGGACCAGGGACTGGGGCCAGAAAAGGGTTCCAGCAGCCCTTCCCCTTCTCGGCACCACTGCCCATACAGACCCAGTTGCTCTGGTCCCCGCCTTCCACCTGCCAACACTCACCCTCTCTTGAAGCGGCCCCTGTTCTGAGTGGGCGAGCAGCGGGCAGCAGCCACAGCAGCAGCACATCCCAGCACGGGCACTGCCCAGCAGCAAGCAGCCCTAGCACTGCCTGGCACTATTGTACTGAGACCGCCCCAAGGCTCAAGCTGTGCAAAATGCAATGGCATGGGAAGTGCTTATCAGGGGAAACACAGCAAGCACAACAGCCCTTCATGTCCTCCAGGCCCCAGTATGTCCACCAGG
>NC_022022.1:47723-61561 GCF_000317375.1 Microtus ochrogaster
AAGGGTCTATCACAGCTAGGGGTGGTGTGCACACTTGGAAGTCTAACTATTTGGAAGGTCGAAGTAATAGGATGGACAGTTCAAAGACAGCCTGGGCAACTTAGCAAGACTCTTGTCTCAAAAGAAAACTCTAAAAAGGGCTCCAGGTTCAAGGGTCTGGTAGACATGAAGCATTAGATTCAATCCCAGCACCACAGAGGCAAGAAAGACCTGTCATTCCCCAATCCAAACACCCAACCCAGTGTTCAGAGCCCTTTCTGCAAAACCCAACCCTCTGCTGGCCAGCTCAGTGTGCCCTGCTTCCTCTCCACAGATCCAGAAAGCCTTCCCTGCTCACTGATATTATCCAGGCTAACGCTACATGTAGGGTTAACTGAATATAGAAATGAGCAGGGCTGGGTGTGGGGGCATACACCAATAAGCTCAGCACTGAGAGGTTGAGGCAGAAGAATCAGGAGTTCAGGGTCAACTTCGTCTTTTTTGGGGGAGGGGTTCTTCGAGACAGGGTTTCTCTGTAGCTTTGGAGCCTGTCAACTAGCTCCTGTAGATCAGGCTGGCCTCAAAGTCACAGAGATCCTCCCAAGTGCTGGGGTTAAGGTCAACCTTCATCTTAAGACCCATACCTAGCAGCTGGACTGTGGTGGCGCACATCTTTAACGCCAGCACTTGGGAGGCAGAGGCAGGGGGATCTTTGTGAGCTCGAGGTCAGCTTGGTCTACAAGAGTTAGTTCCAGGACAGGCACCAAAAACTACAGAGAAACCCTGTCTCGAAGAAAAAAAAAGACCCATACCTAGCACAAAGCCTCAAATACAGCAGGCACCCAATGTATGTTCAGAAATGGGGGTACAGAAGGAAGAAAAGACAGGGTCTCCAGCAGCACCCTCATCTATGGGTACCCTTTGCTAGCCTATGAGAACCTTAAGAACTTCAGCCTCCTTTCCTGTCTTTCCTCTGGAGCACCCCACTTCCTCTAACAGAGACCAAGAGGGTTTCCTCTGGGGGTCAGAACACCAACAATGGGAAACCTCCATTGACCTCCTTCCATGCAGGGAGGGAGCTGAGTGCTGACAAGTTTTCTCCATTCTGAGCTCTAGGCTAAAAGAAAACAATGATAGCTGGGCGGTGGTGGTGCAGGCCTTTAATCCGAGCACTCAGGAGGCAGAGGTCCCGGAGGCAGAGGCAGGTGGACCGACAGAGGCCAGTTCTGTTCTACAGAGCTAGTTCCAGAACAGGCTCCAAAGCTATGGAGAAACCTTGTCTTGAAAAAGAAAAAAAAAAAAAGAAAGAAAAGAAAACCAATGAGGCAAGACAAGTAAGGAAACCTAGACTCAGGCTTCCCAAGCTCCTGAGGGCTGTAGAGTTAATCGGGTGTGTCAGAGCTGCTCATCCCAAGCCTGAGTTCTCACTGTCCTCCTCTCTCCATACCAAGGCCTCTGGGAGAATTGTGTGGTATTCACAATCACCTCAGAGGGCTCTTGGAGGGATCCACTGGGACTAAGAGCCTGTGGCTCCGCCCTGGACAGCCGAGACACAGGGTCACTGGGTTGGGAAGGGAAGGGCTGCTGGTCAGCGGTGCAGTACTTGCAAACTTGGTTTCAATTCCACAAGGGGAAATCTCTGAGACTGGGAGTGAAGAGAGAAGATTCCTGAGGTGAGTCCAGGAGGAGGGCTTTGCATAGACTGTGAAAGGCCCTGTGCCTTCCGAAGCTCCAGGGAAGGAAATGGAAGAATGGGAGCTGCCAAAAGAGGGCCAAATGCAGACACTAAAGCTTAAAGCAGAAACAAAAGGAAAAGACATCACTGAGCACACAAAGGCACTCGGCGAAGGGTGGTAAACCACTGGGTAGGGGGACTGGACAGCACAAGGGTGAAGCAGAAAAGGGACACTTACACCACGGGCTCTAAAATCTGTCTAGAGCCTCTGCGACCCAGGTACCCCTGAGCCCAGCCTGCTCCCCTCAGCCACACCTGTCAGGCCAGACACAGACAGACGGGCATTTGTACAGGCAAACAATAGCTGTGCCAGACTCCCTGCCCTCCTGGCACAGGGCAGGCCGCTGAGTTGGGAGGGGGTAGCTGCTGCCTTCAGCCCTACCCCCACCTCCCCAAGGAGACAAAAACAAACCCAGAAGGGTCGAGCCAGCACCTCTCAGCCTTTGCTCTACCAGTTCCAGAAACCATGACAAATCCACTCAGCGCCTACATCCTACATCAGAACAGAGGCTGAACCTTAAAATGGGAACCACTTGCTCCTGTCCACAGAGCACGGGGAGAACTAATTTTCAAAAAGCACCCCTGTGCATCTCTGACGGAGAGGCACACCCCCAAACACAAGGGAATCACAGCTCATCTGACCTCTCTCTGACTCAAGGTCACAGTTCCCGGGCCAGTGGGACAGAGCCAGACCCTTCTCCACCTTCTCTGGTGCCCTGGATGTTTCCCTAGGTACTCTTCAACCATCTTGCAGTACCTAGGTGACCTCTCTAAGGCTTCAACCCCCTATGCCCAGCTTCAGTGCTTTCCTGGATACCCATTACCCCTAAATTCTTTTTGGATGGCCCCAAACCCCAGAGGAACCCCAACTCCTCAAGTCTCCCAAACTATTCTAGTTCCCCTCCCTGCTCCCTCAGCCCTGCCCTCCTGGTCCTGCACACAAAGCCAGCCACCTCTCTGGTACTCGGAACAAAGGCGGCCTCTCTTCCCGCTCCCCATCACACACAGGGTTCAGGAAAACCCACGGTGCTCCCGCCTCCAAAGCCATCCCCAGAGCTCTGATCTCTGGCCCCTGCTTTGTTCTGAGGGCCAAGACACTCAGGGCTCAGGAAGATCGGGAAAGGAGATGAGGGGTCTAAAGATGCAAAGAGCAGCTTTAGGCTAGACGAGGTAGGCCGAGATTACTGAGGGCTGGGGAACCAGCAGGACAGAAACAATGAGGAGAAAAAGGAAGTGCGGAGGGCGCACGGATAGATCCTATGCCTGCGGAAGGAAAAAGGGGCAGGTCGAGCTCGAATTCTCCCGTCTGTGAAAATGTCCTAAGAGTAAAAAAAGAGACGGGGGAGGACAACAGATCTCTGCCCTGACCCATCTCCCTCACAGGTCGCAGGGAAGACCACGCTCCTCAAATAATCTCATTTCCAGTGGGCCTCTACTTCCCACCACAGTATAAAAAGAAAGGAGACAGCTGGTGTGCTTGGGGAGGGGGAGGGGGAAGATCCAGGGTTTGTTGGCTGAGAACCAACTCCCCCACTTCGGTAACCACAGCTTTCCGGAGGTGTCCCTCCCCTTCCGACCAGCTCAAACTGACAAGATCTCCCTGCCCTCTCAGAACCACTCTCTGGTCCCCGGTCCCAGTCAGATCTCCCAATCCCCCCTTCATGGCTAGTCACAGGATAAAGAACCAGGTTCGAGATTTCCAGTTACCATGATATGTAAAAAACAACAACAACAACAACAACGAAAACAAAACAGGGCATGAAACGAAACGCCAGGTGTCTGGATCAGAGAAAGGCCCTCCAAGAATGTCTTCATACAGTCTCACAGATCTGCCCCCCAAGCTCCCCCATGACTTTCCTTTTTAGGGTGGAACCAAATTTCCGTGCTTTCAAAAAGGTCCCATTCCCACCCCCCCCTGGCTCTACTCCAGGGTCTCGCTCAAACGGTTGAAAAAATAAACAGACTTTGGGAGCTGGGGCCTGGCCTGCCGCTGGGGTTGATAAGAGCCTGTCTGCCACCCCCACAGTTCACACTTCAGTCACCTAACCCTGGAGCTACTGAGTCCTGCTAGCTTTCCTTCCGGTTAGCAGACTCCCATCCCAAAAAAAGAAAAGCCTCAAACTAAGCCTCCCCTGGGCTAGCCAACCTACAGACCAGCTTCGCGGTTAGCACCAAGACAAGAGTCGCCAAAGCCTGGAATCAGGAGGAAGGGAGAGAGAGGGGGTTTCCATCCCCAGAGTGGCTTCCCAGCCTGAACATAAATGATCTGCTTGGCTGGCTGCAGAAGGGTCCATGAGCTCCCAGGGAGAACAGCAGGGATTAGGATTAAAACTGTTCCAGCCTTTCTTTTCTGAGAACCTTATAATGTGGGTGCCCTCAGGAACTGGGAGGCCCCATCTGCCAGCACCAGGTCCCTCCCGGCTCCACATTCAGCTACAAGTCCTCCGGTTCACCACTTCCTGGAGAGTGAGGTATGGAAAGTCATGGCATTTGGGAGTGGGTCTGAATACAAAGGCAGGAATAAAGGACACTTGTAAAAGCGCGGCGCAGGGGTCGTCAAGCAGTCTGTGCTGAAAATTACACACCCAGAACCCAGATGACAGGTGAAAGGGCCCCAACCAGAGGCCATAATCAAAATATGGCTGAGGGGAGTGGGGAGTGGGTCAGCCAAGGAGACTGGAGGACCAGGAGCCTGTAAGATGACGGAACAGATTAAAGGTGGGAACTACTCTGGGTTCAGACACCTCGGCGCTCAGGATGGAGGAAGGCATCCCAGCTACACAAAGGCAAGCTCCCTTCACCTGAGGGAGTCGGCCTGGCCTGGCTGGGGAAATGGGCTGTCGCTTGCTGTCCTGACCCCAGCCACCCGCCCACCCCAGGCAAGAACTGAATCACAGCTGGAAAGTCCACCGGCGAGAAGAGGAGGAGCTGACTTTTGTCTTGGAGGGGCGGGAAGGTGGGGGAGGGAGCTGGGAAACCACCCCCTTCCGCCCCCTCCAACCGCTGGTGGGGACAAAGGGGGAAACGGCCGAGCCTGCGCTGGGGGGCACCGCCGCGAGCAACCGGGCGGAACTGGGGCGCGGAAAGGGATACCCAACAGCGTCGCCCCTAGGAGCCCGACACGCACGACCCCCTTTTCCCGCCCGGTCCCTTACCAAACCAACTTTCTTCCGAGCGGCCCAAAACACTCGGTCCCGCCGAACCACTGATGACCCAGCTCCGCTCTCCTAGAAGCCCAGCACAGAAGCTGCGCGGGTGCTGGAGGAGACGCGGGTCACGTCGCGGTCCTCCAGCCCCCTCCCCACGCGCTCGCAGCCCCACCCACCCCGTCCGGCCGCTGCGCGCTGACTCCCGCTCACCAGAGCGGGCGGCGGCGGGAGATGGGGCGCGGGGTGGAGGCCCGAGGTCGGCAGGGCGCTCGGTCGCAGAGCCAGCCCACCTTGGTCGCCAGCTCTTTGCTCCGGTCGATCCGCGCGCGCGTGAGGGATTCGATCCGAGACATAATCCAGCGTGAGCCGCGGTCGGACGCGGCGGACCCGGGCGTCCAGCTCCGGCGGGGGAGGGGTCCGGCCGCACGCGTCGGCCTTAGGGACAGGAAGTCTGAGTCCCCTAGCCCCGGCACCCAGCGCCAGTTCCTCAAACCCTAGTCTCCTCCCTCACCCGGGCTCAGGAAGGGGGGAGGCGGAGCGGAGGCAGGGCGGGGTACCCGCGCACCGGACGGGACGCCAGGGTTAGTGTGGCCACGGGCTGGAGGACAAGGTCCTTGGATAGGTTCGAGGCGTCCTCTGCCTTTTCCCTTTAGCGCTTAGGGACACGCTCTGACCTCAGCGACCCCTCTTAGTTCTCCTCTCCCTAAAAAAACACTGGCACCCATTCCGAGTAACTTCACTCTTTAAAGACCCTCCGGTTGGAGGATTCTGTCGCCTACCTCGTCGGCCGCTGGGGGAACCAGCCTTAAGGGCCTATCAAACAGACTTGAGTACACAGATCTTTTTTACAGTTGAGGACTGGTGTGACCAGAGGGAGGAGGAAATCAAAAGGGAACTAGAAGCTGCACCAGTAAACTTCACTCCCTCCCCCCCAAAAAAAGTGAGGAGCCATTTTCAAAGATCACAGGAGAGGGTTCCCCACCACTACCGCAAACTTCTCACACCTCTGGGACCACACTCCGACCGTCATTCCCAGCACCACCTCTGCCAACCACTTTGGCAGTGGAGAAGTCTGCACCTTTCCCGAGGCTAACTGAGGAAATCCTTCCTTGTGTCTGGACACCAGTTTCTGCCACTGCCAATTCAACAAGACCTGGAAGACTCGACACAACCTGCCCCGGTCAGGAAGTAGCTGGAGTTTGCTAAGAAGTGTGGGTGGCTTTTCATCTCTTTGGACCTTTTGCGTCAACCTGAGTTTCCTGCCACCGGGGAAATTCTCCAGTCTGTTTCCACTTTCAAGGTCTCCCACTGCCCTGTAAAAACCAGAGCACCCTGGGACAAAACTTTGTAGAAATTTCAGGATCCTGCCTAACCTAGTCCAAAAAGGTGTGTGGTGGGATGGAGACCAGGGAAGGGAATGAGGCCCCGCCCACGACCACTAGCTTCCTGGCCTTCTCAGTAGCCTACCCAGACAGAGCGCTGCTGGGCTGCAAGTTTCCAGCCCAACTCGGCACTGGCACTCTCGTGGTGCCAGTTTTAGCCTCCATCTCTATTTTGGGCTCCACTGCCTCAACCTCGACTGTGCTGGTTGGGCTTTTCACCCCTGAACCACGCCACTCATTCCTCTGAACTATGCCCTACCTAGCAACTCCCTCACCTTCTGCACCCATTCTCCTGCTAAGATCCTTTTATAGTAAAGGCCCCCCGGGGAGGGGGGGGTAGGCGGGGGAAAAAAGAGCTAAGCCCAGGCCAGGCTAGCTAGAAGCAGAAAGGACTTTCCCAGGCAATTCTGCTTCCTCTAAAGGAAGCCTAAGGACAGCCTTAGGAGCATCTGACTCTGGGACTCCAGGCTGGCGCTCCTCTAAGAGAACAGCCATGCTAAGAAATGTATTAACTTTAAAAACAGACTCCTAAACCGGGCGATGGTGGCGCACGCCTTTAATCCCAGCACTCGGGAGGCAGAGGCAGGAGGATCTCTGTGAGTTCGAGACCAACCTGGTCTACAGAGTTAGTTCCAGGACAGGCTCCAAAGCCACAGAGAAACCCTGTCTCGAAAAACCAAAAAACAAACAAACAAAAACAGACTCCTAGCTGCCTGTCTTTACCACTGGGGTCTCAGAGACCTCTGTTAGTCTGGAACCTCACTTTTCTCCAAGGCTCAGGCCAGAAAGTGTTGTTAAGTCAAACCCTGAGTGAGCAAAAATCTAGGATTTGACCCCAAGACTCTTTGAGGGACTGGCCAGTATATAAAGTCCACGTGGAACGTCTGACCCCCAAGCCTTTTACTGTGTTTTTCCATCCCACCCGTTCTCACCGCTGCTACCCGATTCTGAGCTCTGAAAACCAAACCTTAACCACCTGTATTTAATGAGTTATGTCCTCAGCTTGACTCAGTTTCTGGTTTCTGCACACCCGCAGGAACAATGAATGTTTTCCTTTCTCCTGGGTCCTCCCTTTTCCCAAACCCTTTCATTCCAGCCCATGTGATCCTGTCCAGTGAAGCCTTTCAGAGACTGTTTTTATATAGAAAAAAAAAAAAAGAAAACCTCTGCCAAAATCTAAAAGTAGCCATTGCCCTCGTTGAACCATTTAACTTAAAAAAAAAAAAAAAAAAAGAAAGAAAAGAAAAGAGTACCATTCCTATTGTCAGCTAGGAAGGGAGGGAAGGGTCTGGTTTCCGAAGGGCCATTGGAGGAACCAAGAGCGCCTCAAGCTGTCTAGACTCAAGACACACCGTCCACAAATCGACCTTTCTGCTGATTAGTTTGGGCCTTAGACATGACTTGGGGATGACTAAGGCATACATGACCACAGTGGCTTCCCAGCAAGAGCTGGTGGAGGAAGGCTTTGGGTTCAGTCACAGGTTTCTTGAGTGCTGCTCATCAAGCAAGCTGAGGTCCTAAGTGACCCAGCTTCTAGGTTCTCTTGTCTGTGAAATGGTGATTAATGTATAGCCATCGCCTGTCTCTGCCACAGCCATCCTAAAAAGCTCTACAAAAGTGGGATGCCAGGGGCTGGAGAGATGGCTCAGTGGTTAAGAGCACTGCCTGCTCTTCCAAAGGTCATGAGTTCAATTCCCAGCAACCACATGGTGGCTCACAACCATCTGTAATGGGGTCTGGTGCCCTCTTCTGGCCAGCAGGCATACACACAGACAGAATATTGTATACATAATAAATAAATATATAATTAAAAAAAAAAAAGTGGGATGCCAGTCAAGTGGGGAGGAACAGGCTACGTCCTCCTCTCCATCCCTAGCAACATGCAGCCCTGGTACCACAAAGCAGCTAACAGCTGTCTGTAACTCCAAGATGTTACAGCTCACACGGACATACATGCAGGCAAAGCGCCAATATACATAAAATAAAAATAAATAAATTATATATAAAAAAAGATTGTGATATGTCCTCTCATGTCTCCTCTTCATCCCCTTCAACTCTTCTCTGGGAAGAAGAAGGTCCTAGCAGCGGATCTGCTTCCATCACTTGGGAAGAAGGTCCTAGCAGCGGATCTGCTTCCATCATTTGGGAAGAAGGTCCTAGCAGCGGATCTGCTTCCATCATTCCCTTGCCTGCCCAGCTGAGGAAACCCTGCCCTCAGAGTCTGGCCCCCGGAAGAACCCTGGTTTGCACTTGGCTACCATGGTAACAACCTGACTGGAGTGACCCATGGTTCTGCCAGCCAAATAGGATGGTGTGTCCTTCAAGCTCCCCTCAGTGACCAGAGGCCACCTCAGGTTGGAAAGCACATGCACACTAGTGGAAAAGGAGAGGGATTTATAGTTGACACAGTAAGTGGAGCCTGCGAGCCTGGAGCTCAGAATCAGAAGGCTGGAGGCAGGATAATGAAGGCCAACCAGGCTGTAGGACTGAGAAGTAACTGCCAGAGAAGGAAAAGGAGAAGGAGAGGAAGGAAGGAAGGAAAAGAGGGAGGAAGGGAGGGAGGCAGGCACCGCAGGTAGGTGTAGTGGTGGATGCTTGGGGTCCCAGCTCTTGAGATAGACACAGAGGATCAAGAGTTCAAGGTCATCCTCAGCTATACAATTTAAGGCCCACCTGGCCTATATGAAACCCTGTCTCAAAGATAAATAAATATAAACAATGGCCATGTGTGGTGTCTCCTGCCTAAAATCCAGAATCTCAGCCTTCTGGAGGCCGAGATGGGAGGAAAGTCACGGTTGAGGCTGCCTGGCCTACATAGTGAGTTCCAGGGGGTCTGAGCCACAGAGTTAGACCTTATTTCAAAACAACGAGAAGTTTAAAAAGAAAAAATGGAGCCAGGCGGTGGTGGCGCATGCCTTTAATCCCAGCACTCAGGAGGCAGAGACATGTATATCTCTGTGAGTTCGAGGCCAGCCTGTTCTACAGGACGAGTTCCAGGACAGGCTCCAAAGCTACACAGAAAAACCCTGTCTTGAAAAAAAAAAGAAAGAAAGAAAGAAAAAAGGAAAAGAAAGAAGAAAGGAAAAGAACGGACAATTCAAGCAGGTTGCAGTCAAAGCTCCCTGCCTCACCAGAGTCAAGGTTACCGACCAAGGTGGAGCCGGAGCCGGACACCTTCGCTTCCTGGTGTCCCGTGGCCACACAATCACACCCCTCCCTGGCGCCCACTCTGCCTGTGGTCTTAGTTCAACTCCTTCGGTTGCTGTATCCACCCATAAAATTATGAGTGTACGAGCACTTTGAAAACGCTAACACGGTATGAATAAGCGAAAGGCGTTGCTGTAATTATCATTCTTGTGTCCGATGGGCAAGACTCCTGCTGCCCATCTTAGCTATGGGTGGCCTGAAGTGAGGAGCCTTAGGCCATTCCTCAGCTCACAGCCCTATTTCTCTCCCAGTTGTCTGCAGCAGCTGTCTGCTCAGCTGGAGGGGAGGGAAACAGAGAAAGGCCGATTTACTGGGACACTCAGAGCTTTGAAGGCACATCATGTGTTCTCTTAAAATGAGAGCCCTGGACCTGCTGAGACATGGGGGAGGAAGAGAAGTGAGGAGGTCAGCAGAGCTATGCCTCCTATTTCCCGGACTGCCTCCTACCTTGGCCTTGCCTGTCATGCCCAAGAGGAAACTGAAGGTCCGTCGCAGGGAGGAGCCTGCCCAGGCCCCTGAGTCTTCTTCCAGCTGGTTACCACTGCAAAAAAACAGGGAAGAGGTGAGGAGAGGGAACTGGGAAAGAAAATCGACCACAGGATGGCAGGTGGCCCATGTCATTGAGGTAGAAGTCTGGAAACACACTCCCCGGTTCCCACCTCCTACCTCTTCTGGGTCAGGATGCTCAAGCTTCCAGACTCCCCTATTTATGAGGAAACTCCAGACTCCTCCCAGATAAAGGCAGCCACCCTCTTCCTCTCCAGCTGGAGATGGGAGGGCCCAGTCCCTCTCAAACTGTTCTCCATCAGATGTGGTTGGAGAGAAGGCCCTTGAGGGGCATTTCCCCCTCTCAGAACAAGAGCCCTGTGTAGACCCTCTGCTGTTTGGAAAAAGCCCCTGGGCCTAAAGCCAATAAGAACTGGATTTCCTGGGATTTCATCAGCCCATCCCATGAGCTAATCCTGACCAGAGCCAGGAGGTTGTGTCAGCTAGAGAATTTCAGGATCACAAATCAGAGCCCAGTTCTTAAAGGGCCCATGTGTTGCTCACACCAGGCACACTGAGTGAGCTGCCCCACCTAACAAGGCTTTGGCCACACAGGCCGGAGAAACAGGTGCTGATTTTGCATGCTTATTTGTATAGTTCTTGAAATATCCAGCACCCATCTCCATCTCTAGGCTCCACTCCAGGCCGCTCTGCTGGGAATTCTACAGCCCTCAGCTAGTGCTCCTTCGAGTTGCTTTCCTTCAGCCGTTGTCTGCCATCCACAGCTCACCCCGGTGGCCAGGCTACTCAGCAGCTTCGTGTCACAGACAGCAGCGAGCAAATCTCTCTCTCTCTCTCTCTCTCTCTCTCTCTCTCTCTCTCTCTCTCTCTCTTTCTCTCTCTCTCTCTCTGCTGTTTGTTAGATTCCTTAGGGTTTGGCTCCTACTCCTTTTCTCTCACTCGGGCAGATGGCTATTTGAAGGCCTCCTCAGAAGCATCATGGGGACAATGGGGAATTTTAAGGCTACAAAATCCATGGCCACACCCATCACTCCTACATTTAGGCCTTTGATGGGCTCAGAATCCCCGAAACTCACCATTTGCTGAGGTCTGTGGCAGAGGACCGGAACGAGTTACCTGCTAATGCACAAGGAAGAGACGTGTTTAGGAAAAGCCAGACAAAGGCACCCAGGGCTGCCTTCCCAACCCCCTCCACCTGGATCAGGTTCCCAGGCTGCAGGTGCCTGTGACGCCATTCCTGAGGGCGGCCACAGGGGAGCAGGGACAGAGGGCGGGGTCTGAGGAGAGTGCAGCTGAACAACTTGAGAAGGAGCTGAAGAGAAGAACTAGCTGGACCGAAGGCTTCGTCCCCTCTGGTAAACGGAGAGGCCGAAGCTCAGCACAGAGCTGCCCGAAACTCTATCTTTTACTCTTTGTTTAGTTATTTGTGAGTATGTGGAGAGGGGGCAGGCATGTGGAGGTCAAACGTTTCTCCTTCTTGATTGAACTCAAGTTGTTAGACTTAGGGGGAAGCACCTTGATCCAGTGAGGCATCTTGCCAGCCCCTGCATGTGCCATCCTCAGAACAGAAGTGCACTTCTAGAAACTGTCCCCATTTCTAGTGATGGGGAGCCTGGAAAGACTGCTTGTAGCTTGTGTCCCCCCTCGTTCGCAGGTAGGACAGTCTCAGGGACGCTGATGTCCTGAATAAGAACCCTCACTTGAAGGAATTTTTGGAACCCCAAGGGTATGTAACTGCATATAATGCAGGTGATGGAGATTGAGAACAGCCTGCTCTGCTGGGCACTGCTGGGGACTGCTGGGCCACCGTGGTTTGAATTCCACTTTTACTTACCATCTGGATCTAAGCAGTCCAAGAGGAAATTGATGCCGCTCATGGACACAGCCTTGGACAGCATGCCAGGGGCCTAGTGAACCAAAGAGGCAGCAGATAGCAGGCAGGAACTCTGACCCTGGAATTGTGCAGTCCTCCCACGAAGGCCACGCGTTGTCCACCTCCTCAAATGTGTTCCCTTGCCCACAGTTCAACCCTTCCACCAGGCCTCCCAAGATTCTCCACACCCATTCTGGGTTATTCACAGAAAATATTTGGGATATTATTCCGGAGGCCTACCCATTACCCTGGACAGAAAACACAATCCTGTATATTTTTTCATTGTTATTTTTTGTGTTTCAATTGTGCATGTGTCATAGCAGGAGGTGTGGAGGTCAGAGGTCACTCTCAGGGTTTGTTTGTGCCTTCCATCATGGGATCTAGGGATCAAACGAGGTTGAGTTCTGTACAACAAGCACTTCTGTCTGCTGAGAAGGTCTGCCAGCCTCTCTCTTTCTTTCTTTCTTTCTTTCTTTCTTTCTTTTTGTTTTTGTTTCTTTTTAAAGATTTATTTATTTATTGTGTATACAGTATTCTGCCTACATGGCCTGCAGGCCAGAAGAGGGCGCCAGACCTCATTACAGATGGTTGTGAGCCACCACGTGGTTGCTGGGAATTGAACTCAGGACCTTTAGACGATCAGGCAGTGCTCTTAACAAATGAGCCATCTCTCCAGTCCTTGTTTTTTGTTTTGTTTTGTTTTGTTTTTCGAGACAGGGTTTCTCTGTAGCTTTGGGACCTGTCCTGGAACTAGCTCTTGTAGACCAGGTTGGTCTTGAACTCACAGAGATCTGCCTGCCTCTGCCTCCTGAGTGTGCCACCACTGCCCAGCCCAACCTCTTTCTTTTAAACTTTATTTTGAGAAAGGGTCTTAGGTAGCTCAGGCTGGCCTTGAGATTATCAAGTAGCTGAAGATGACGTTGAATTTGTTTTTGTTTTGTTTTGTTTTTTGCTTTTTTGCTTTTTAGCCAGGGGTTCTCCGTGTAGCCCTGGCTGCCCTGGAACTAGCTCTGTAGACCAGGCTGGCCTCAAACTCAAAGGATCTACCTGCCTCTGCCTCCCGAGTCCTGGAATTAAAAGCCTGTGCCAATCTTCTACCTTCTGAGTGCCGCAACATCAGTAGGCCTGTGCTACTAGAGCTCATTCGAAAATTGGGGTGTAGTTTCTTTTTGTTTTTTTAAATCATCACAGAAATATGGAATATATTTTGGGGGGCACAATAAGATGTTTTGAGATATGTATATCCATGCTTGCTTTTTCTTGAGTGCTCTGCATGTACACCTGCCCACCAGAAGAGGGCATCAGATCCTACTATAGATGGTTGAGAGCCACTGTGTGGGTGCTGGAAACTGAACCCAGGTCCTCTGGAAGAACAGTCAGTGCTCTTAACCTCTGAGCCATCTCTCCAGCCTTTTTTTCTATTTTTTAAATTAGATTTTATTTTGTGCATGTGTGTGTGTGTATGTGTGTGTGCACACCTGTAAAGGTCAGAGGACAACCTGCAGGAGTCAGTTCTTCCCTTCTACAATTTGTATCTTAGATATTAAGCGCAGGTCATCAGGAGTATTTACTCACCAAGCCATATCCTGCCCCCTTTTGCTTCCTTCGTGTTTGTGTTTGTGTACGATTGATTTGAGACAGGATCTTCCTGTGTAGTTCAGGCTGGTCTTACATTCATGATTCTGTCACCTCAACCTCTCTAGTGGTGGAATTACAGACCTGCAGCACCATATCTGACCCTAGGGCTGGTTTCTTTTTTGATGTAGGATCTCTTGTATAGCTCTGACTGACCTGGAACTCACTAGGTAGACAGGCTGGCCTCGAACTGAGAGAAGTCTGCCTGCTTCTGGCTCCTGAGTGCTGGGGTTAAAGGTTTATGCCACCACAAGCAGCTACAAATAACAAACAAAATGAAAACTCTAGTTTGTTTTTTTTTGTTGTTGTTGTTGTTGTTTTCCGAGACAGGGTTTCTCTGTGGCTTTGGAGCCTGTCCTGGAACTAGCTCT
>NC_022022.1:61661-63307 GCF_000317375.1 Microtus ochrogaster
TGTAGACCAGGCTGGTCTCGAACTCACAGAGATCCACCTGCCTCTGCCTCCCAAGTGCTGGGATTAAAGGCGTGCACCACCACAGCCCGGCTGTTTTTTTTTTTTTTAATGAAAGACAGAGCCCAAACTGACAAAAATCATCAGATACACAATAATCATAGTCAAAATGTCTATGCAGGGCATAGACATTCAGTGCAGGGCAGGTAAGAGCATGGGCTGCTTCAGGGTCGTGAAAATGAAATCACCAAGGGCCACATGAAAGTTCCTAAAAGTTCTAGATTCTTCCTCACCCTGCACAAAGATATGTCAAATGAGTGATAGACCTTAAAATAAAATCTGGAACTTTGCTGGTGGTGGTGGCACACACCTGGAGGCAGAGGCAGGCGGATTTCTGTCAGTCTGAGGCCAGCCTGTTCTACAAGAGCTAGTTCCAGGACAGCCAGGACTGTTACACAGTGAAACCCTGTTTCAAAAAACAAAACAAAACAAAAAAAACCCAGAACTTTGTGCCGGGTGGTGGTACACACCTTGAATCCCAGCACTTGGGATGTGATATCAGCAGAGGCAGGTGATATCAATGAGTTTGAGGCCAGCCTGGTCTGCAAAGTGAGTTCCAGAACTGTTACACAGAGAAACCCTGTCTCAAAAAACAAACAAAACAAAACAAAAACAAAAACAAAAACTAGAACTTTGAAACTCTTGCAAGAAAAACCACAGATACAGTTTAAGACCCAGGCACAGGCAATTCTTTTTCTTTTTGGAAACAGTCTTCTGCAGCATAGCCAAGGGTCACCTTGATCTGCTGACCCCCCCCACCTCCATCCAGAGTCACAGGCTTATAGCACCACGTCTAGTTGTTTGTTTGTAGTTGGTTTTGTATTCTGTTGCTTTTACTTTATTTTTGCAGTTTGTTTTTATTTTATTGTGTGTGTACCACATGTGTGCAGGCTCCCGAAGAGACCACAAGAGGGCGCGAAATCCCCTGGGGCTGGAGTTGTAAACAATGCAAGCAGATAATACTGGTCTCTGCCAGTACTGTTAACTGCTGAGCCACCTCTAGCCACACCCTCAGCCCTGGGCAGAGGACTCTCTTTCTGTAAAGGACAGGAAATAAAGCAAGAACAGACAGCTGGAATTACGTGAAGGTTGGAAAGCTTCATCACAGCGAGGAAAACAGACAACCTACAAGTGAGAGAGAGCTAGATGTGCAAATGATGGGACTAATGTCTAAACATAAAGAGAAAAAGAATAATCAGTCAATAAGTGGACAAGTGAACCGGTCACAAATGACGGTACACTTATGAAAAATTGTTGAACACCCTTAGCCATCGGGACAAGGAAATAAAACCACATTGAGACTGTATCTTACCCCTTTCAAAGTTCTTATCATAAAAAATAATAATAATAAATGAATAAAGGGGGCTGGAGAGATAGCTCAGTGGGTAAGATTGCTCTTCCAAAGGACGTGGGTTCAATTCTTAGCACTAACGTGTCAGTTCCAGGGGGTCTGACACCCTCACACAAACACACATGTGGGCAAAACACCAATGCACATGAAATAAGAATAAATAAATCAGGGGGCTGGAGAGATGGCTCAGTGGTTAAGAGCACCGCCTGCTCTTCCAAAGGTCCTGAGTTCAATTCCC
>NC_022022.1:63581-70119 GCF_000317375.1 Microtus ochrogaster
TCTGTGAGTTCGAGGCCAGCCTGGTCTACAAGAGCTAGTTCCAGGACAGGCTCCAAAGCTACAGAGAAATCCTGTCTCAAAAAAAAAAAAGAGAGAGAAAGAAAAAAAGGAAGAAAGAAAGAAGAAAGAAGAAATTCTCTAAGACCATCGTGGTAGTGCATAGCTTTAATCCCAGCACTCAAGAAGCAGGGGCAGGCAGATCTCTGAGTTCGAGGCCAGCCTGGTCTCCAGAGTGAGATCCAAGACAGCTAGAGATACACAGGAGAGAGACCTCTCTCAATAGAAGAAGAAGGAAGAGGAATTAAAATAGAAGGAACAATTTCTAGAACAAAACGAGGGCTGGAAAGAGTGATCAGTAAGTAAATCTTGTGTGAGCATATACTGAACTTCATCCCAGGAACCATGGGAAGGTGGACGGAGAGAACTAATACCACAGAGTTGTCCCTGACCTCCATAATAATAAACTTAGGGGGAAAGTATAGGGCTTAGGATGTAGCTCAGCCAGTGGAGTGCTTGTTCAGCATAACCAAGACTTGGTTCCCATCCCTAGTACCAGAGAAAACTGGCATGGCAGTCTGTGCCTAATATTGGGAGGTGGAGGCTGGAAGATCAGGAATTCAGGGCATTCTCCACTACATAGAGACTTCCAAGATAGCCTGGGCTACATAAGATCCTATCTCAAAAATGAAGTATAAATAAAATACAAGTGAGTGACTGCAACAATTTGCCACAACACAGAGATAAAAGATAAATAACAACATCATCGTGAGTCATGTTGTTGGGCACGAGGACGTACCCCGTGAAGTTAATGAACCCTGTTGTCGGGCAGGAGGACGTACCCCGTGAAGTTAATGAGCCCTGTTGTCGGGCACGAGGACGTACCCCGTGAAGTTTAATGCACAGGAGGCTGAGGCAGGAAGATCACAAGCTCGAATCAGCCAAGACTGTCTCAAACACCACACACAAGAAAGAACAAGATCTAACTTTATAAAGTATGTCATCATTGCTTTTAAATTCAGCAATAAAGACATATTACACTATAGATAAAATATATATTCGTATTAAGACAGTTTTTGACAAGGGAAATGATAAATATTCATCATAATGTTACCTATGATGGGAAGGAAAGGAAGGACTAGAAGAGGACTCAGTGGGTGGAACCTGTTAACCTAAGTGTGAGCCTTAAAGGCTGGGTAGTGGGTGGAGCGCAACACCCAAAAGCTGTCCTCTGGTTCCCACATAGACCCTATAGCGTGTGTGTGCATATCCAGGCACGTAAAATGAATAGATGTTAATAAAGAAGAAAAAAGATAATCTAAGCTTGGTGGCACACATCTTTAATCCCAGCCTGTGGGAGGCAGAGGCAGCCTGAGGGTTCTGGGAGGCCTTTCCAGAGCAGCCTGGTCGACAGAGCGAGTTCCAGGACAACCCCTGTCAGCCGTCAGCAAGGACAAAGGGTTTGTTGGTGATGTCGTGGGATGGGAAGGGTTTCGGCTTTGGCTTTGACCCTTATAAATCTTGTCTTGTAAATATCATATTTTAAAAACAACAAAGCAGAGCTGGGATAGTGGTTCATGTCTGTAATTCTTGCTCTTAAGACGCAGGGAGATTGTCACAAATTGGAGGTGAGCCTGGTCTACATGCCAAGTTCCAGACCAGCTAATGCTACATAGTCTCCAGACACAAAAACAAAACAGAAAAGACCAGTGTGGTGTGTCCTGTGGTCCCAGAGCTAGGAAGGGCAGAGGCAGGAGGACTGGGGGGCCAGTCTGCTATATAAAATAGATCTATCTCTAATAAAATAAATAATGAGATAAAACCAAAAACAAAGGGAAACTCGAAGCATATATCAGTGGCTATAGCCAGCTGCAGAGCAGAGACAGTTGCAGCTTAGAAGTTCGGGGCCATGGAGGTGGTTGTGCAGTCATGAAATGATTGCTACACCGGTGAGAGCAACAGAGTTCAGGTCCCAGCACCCCACAGCCAGCCAGGCACGTGCGCCGGCACACAGTGTTAAAAGATCAATCTTGGAATGAGATTTTGCTTATAGATATCATCTGCAGCCCCTATCTAACCCTCATTGAGTCAGACTTTTGGTCTGCAGGCTTTGGAGGAATGCCACAAGGAAGAAAAACAAGAACCCCAAACCCTGAGGCAAAAAGACTATTAAGGCAAGGCCTTAAGGATTAGATGAGGGGAGAAGAGGTCTGCCGCAAATAGGGGAGCTCCAGGGTGAGAAGACCTCTTGTGATACCAACAAGGGAGAGAGTAAGATGAGAAGAGAGAAGGGAGGGGCTGGAGAGATGGCTCAGTGGTTAAGAGCACTGACTGCTCTTCCAGAGGACCCTGTTTCAATTCCTACACCCACATGGTGGCTCAGAACTTTTGTTCCAGGGGATCTGACAGACACTCACACAGACATATATGCAGGCAAAATGCCAGTACACATAGAGTACCAATAAATAAGTTATTTAAAAAAAAAGAAGTATGAAACAAAAAAGGAAAAGAAGAGAAAAAATATTTCCTGAACTCACATCAGAGGGCCAGCCTCTGGCTCAGGCAGCCCAATGCCTTTCTTCTAATAACTGCGACTGGAAGGCAGCTTTAGCTCTGACTTGGGGAAGATGAGATAAATGCACCAACTGCCGACTGAAGAAGATCTAGCAGTAAGAACCTGCTCCTTATCCTCTCTCTTACGGGAGAGTCGGGAGGAAATGTCCAGAGCAGAGTGGAAGAAACCAGGAGCCGGAGTAAGATGAGGTCCTGCTACTAGCCTGAAAGGGTGGACATAGTCTCTTTCTCCCAGCCAACCCTTTCTTTCACAACAGTGAGGGTCAGATTGGGCTCCTGGGCAACTGGGTAGTTCAGGAGGGGATCTCAGCACAGGCTTGAGGCTCTCTGGAGTGCAGGACACTGGCTTGTGTGTCAGATGTTGCTCTCAGCCTCCGTGGTCTTAAAGCCGGGAACACCATTACTAGCTGTGCTCCCCATTCAGAAAGCTTCGTTTTCCACCCTTCCTCTGTTACTGGGGACTAAATCCAGGGGTTCTCTTGATATACAGTGACCCCGGTATTCACCTACACTCGAGGCTCTGTATCCTTTCTCAATCGCTGTTTCTTTTTTTTTTTTATGCTCAATAAAATTTTATTTTTAATTCTTTGGCTCAATTCATGACATTCTGAATGCTCAGTATGCTTATGCAGATAACTATTAAATCTGGAAGTTCAATCGCTGTTTCTATTGAGATTTTCTTAAAGGGTTGCTGTGTCTCTCAGGGTACCAGATGCTGAGTTTATTCCCACAATAGTAAGTTCAGTTCCAACTCTGGGAAATGTGGGGCCTACAGAAAGAAGTAATCATAGCCATCAGAGGGACAGAGGTTTTATAAGTAAGGGAAGGGGACAGATACCCGTATCAACACAGAGACAGCGCTACAGAGACAGAGGCAGGCTCCCAAGCGTCGGAGGCCCTCACACAGACTCAACAAAGCAGACAGAGGGCCACAGAAGATAGATTCAGATGGACCCAGATAGAGCCAGAGCCAGGTCTGGGCACAGAGAGACTCAGCAGCTGATGGAACAGAAGCAGCCCAGAGTGGTTGCTGGCAGGGGAGGGTCAGGAGGGGAAGCCAGGCAGTGGCCTGGCCAGGGTCTGTCATACCGGGTGGGAGGAGGGTTGACCACACAGCTGTGGCTGCTGCTGAGCTCCCAGAAAGGTGTCCAATTCCTCGTGGCTCTGCAGAAAGGGGTCTTCTTGGGAACCTGGGCATCCCAAGGACTGCAGTCTCCTCCTGAAACACACATTGCCACCACTGCCCTTGTAGCCAATAGTCAGTGATGGGCACCAGGAACGAACAGTTCCTCAGCCCAGCCTTGTTCTTTGGTCCCAGCCCAGCCCTTCCTGTTAGCATAGGCACAGCTCAAACCCAAACTGAGCTCGGTGCTGGCACAGCTGGCTTCAGACAAGAACGACCCCTGCTGGTACAAAAGCAGTACTGTCCTCCAGAAAGGAAGGGAAGGGCAAGCTGAATTCTCCTTGTTTGGTTTCTGATGACAGCCTCCCCTCTTACTCAGCTATGGAGAAGTCAGCGTTCCTTCCCTGTGCATCTGAGGCTCAGAATTAACATCTGTTCATGAAGGGCGGGTGAGACTTTAGACATCCAGAAAAACTATAGACAGGCATCACAAAAGGCACTTGAGACGTTCATCCAGGCCTGTGGGAAGGCATTGTTTTTCTCCAAGTTCCCACAAAACCAAAGCTGGGGAGGGCAGGGGGGAGCTGGAGAGATGGCTCAGCGGTTAAGAGCATTGCCTGCTCTTCCTAAAGGTACTGAGTTCAATTCCCCATGTGTGCTCACGACCATCTGTAATGGGGTCTGGTGCCCTCTTCTGGCCTGCAGGCATACACGCAGACAAAATATTGTTTACATAATAAACAAATATTTTTTAAAACAACAAAACCAATGCTGGGGCAAAGTCCCAGGGGGCATCTCCCTTGTTCAGCAAAGCCCCCTGTGCCCATGCTCAAGGGCTGAAGAATGCTGAACCACTCACCAGAGCTAAGGGCTTGTCTACAGTCCATGCCTCAGTGGTGGCTGACCCTGGACCCTCACAGGGATAAGCCCCTCCCCGACCTTCTCTTTTTCTTTTTTTTTCTTTTTTCTTTTTTATTTATTTATTATGTATTCAGTGTTCTGCCTGCATGTATCCCTGCAGGCCAGAAGAGGACACCAAATCTTATTACAGATGGTTGTGAGCACATGTGGTTGCTGGGAATTGAACTCAGGACCTTTGGAAGAGCAGGTAAAGCTCTTAACCACTGAGCCATCTCTCCAGCCCGACCTTCTCTTTTTCTACTTCCTCTATTTTGGGGAAGTGGTCAGGGATTTTCCAGGAGATGGGGAACACGAGGGTCCCCCTCCCCAAGCTTGCTAAGCACATGCAGAGCTCTGAGTAAGGCAGCTGTCCCCAGCCAGGCATGGTGGCCTATGTCTGTCATCTCAGCACTTGAGAGGAGATTAGGGGGATTGCAAATTTGCAACCAACCTGACCTACCTGAAACTCTGTCACAAAAATAAACAAAAACAACTAACAAACTACCAGGCATAAAATTCCAGGTGTTGCTGGCTGTAGCTGCTTCCAGGACATGAGTTGGCCTCTGCCTGAAACCAGTAGGGTGACCGAGCCTGGGGAAACACTACCAACTTCCTTCAAGAAACCTAAAGTTCTTGGGGCCCATGTCCTGTCTGTAAAAAGGAGAGGCTGGGTTACATAATAATCTGCAGATTTTTTGACACCATCGAAGGGGACCCACTCAGCACTCCCTCCCTCCCACTCCCAGCCATCACCAAGGAGAGCCCTTGGTTAGCCTTGCCAGGGCTCATCACAGGCCAGGCCCTCATTCTCCCGAGCTTCAGTCATTTCTCAGAGACCCTTGTTTCTCCAGAGAAATCAGTGGCAGAGAAGGGGGTGGGGCGAAAACACCGGGATCTGTCTATTTGAATGCTTTCTCCAAGGTTTAGAGAGGGGAGGGGCCGGGCGGTGGTGGCGCACGCCTTTAATCCCAGCACTCGGGAGGCAGAGGCAGGCGGATCTCTGTGAGTTCAAGACTAGCCTGGTCTACAAGAGCTAGTTCCAGGACAGGCTCCAAAACCACAGAGAAACCCTGTCTCGAAAAAAAAAAAAAAAAAAAAAAAATAGAGAGGGGAAGGGAGGGTCAGGAGGAGCCCTGGGGACTCACCTGCTCATTGGGTCCTGTAAATCCTTGTCAGGTCCCCAACTGTGTCTTTTGAAGGAATCATTGGTGTGGTTATGGGTGCGGAAAGCCCCACATCTTCTAAGGGGTGAGGCGTGGGCGCCATCACTGTCTTCCTGTTTTCTCTTTCTCCCCGACTCTTCTTCCAGCTGCTGACTGGATTCAACTTCAGACAGGCAGCATTGAGAGTGGCCTTGGGACACTGGGCCTTCACCCACGAGAGACTCCTCTGGGGCCGATTTGTTCATGGAAGGTACACGGAGACAGCTCTGAACAGAGAAGAAAGAGAAGGGTGAGCAGCATTCTAGAACCTTGGAACCAGGGATGGTGCTACAGACCTTCAAGAAGCTGAGACAGAAGGATGGCCCTGAGTAGGGGCCAGCTAAGCTGGGCTGCATGATGAGGTTTGTGCTAGTTTGGGCTAAGGGTGAGGCCCTGTTTTTAAAAAAAGAAAAAGGAAGCTGTGAGTGGTTGGCACATTCCTTCAACTGGAAAAGCAGAGGCAGACTGGTCTCAGCAAGTTCAAGGCTAGCGTGGCTTGCATGTCGCAAATTCCAGGTCAGCCAGGACTATATAGTGAAATCCTATCTTTTTATTTATTTATTTATTTGTTTATTATTTTTCAAGACAGGGTTTCTCAGTAGCTATGGAGCCAGTTCTAGGACTCACTGTATAGACCAGGCTGGCTTCAAACTCATGGAGATTTGCCTGCTTCTACTTCTTTTTTTTTTTTTTTTTTTGGTTTTTCGAACTATATTTTTTCACCTTTAACCTTAACCTCCCT
>NC_022022.1:70461-72449 GCF_000317375.1 Microtus ochrogaster
AAAAAAAAAAAAAAAAAGAAAGAAAGAAAGAAAGAAAGAAAGAAAGAAAGAAAGAAAGAAAGAAAGAAAGAAGGGGCTCGAGATATGGCTCAGAGGTAAAGAGCACTGGCTGCTCTTCCAGAGGTCCTGAGTTCAATTCCCAGCAACCACATGGCGGTTCACAACTCAGATCTGGAATGGAATCTGGCATCCTCTTCTGGCCTGCCTGCCATGTAGACAGAACAAATAAACAAATAACTAAATCTTTGGGGAAAAAAAGAAAGGAAAAGAAAGAAATGAAGACAGAAAGGACAGCCAGGATGAAGACGCACAGCAACCAGGCTCCTTGCGCCCCCACCCCACTGTGGCAGAGCCGGAGGATGCAGGGTTGAGTGTAGACCAACTTTCTGGCTACTAGTCCAGTGTTCTGTCCAGTGGAGACCTTTACTGAGCGATCTCAGTGCTCAGACGGCATAACAGGGAAATTGAGAGTTCAAGGCTGCTGTGGGCAACCTTGTTTCAAAATGAAAAACTTTAAAAGAAGATCTTGTTTGTTCATTATTATTATTTTTTTTTGGTTTTTCGAGACAGTTGTTTGTTCATTATTATTCAATCCATTGAGCATTTATATGGTAGGAAGCCATGCTAAGAAGAGCAGATACGGGGGCTGGAGAGATGGCTCAGAGGTTAAGAACAATGACTTTCCTTCCAGAGGTCCTGAGTTCAATTCCCAGCAACCACATGGTGGCTCACAACCATCTGTAATGAGATCTGGTGCCCTCTTCTGGCATGTAGGCACATATGCAGACAAAATATTGTATACATAATAAATAAATAAAAAAAAGAAGAGCAGATACGGTTTCTGTCCTTAGGTGTTCATACCTGTGTGTGTGTGTGTGTGTGTGTGTATGTGTGTATACATGTGTTCAGACTAAAGCACAATTTAAAAATGCCTCCATAACTACCAAATGCTACAAGAGAAAGTTCATCCAAAGCCTGTGGCGAGGATGGGTGAGGAAAAGGCAGATCTCTAGGAGTTTAAAACAAGCACAGTCTACACACAGACAATGACTACATAGTGAGACCTTGTCTCAGAAAAAAAAAAGGCTTTTGTCTATCAGTGAAATGAGTGCATATGACTATCAGGAGGAACAGGTTGACTCTGAGCGGGGAGGGTGGCTGGGATCTGAGGAAGGGAAGGGAAGTCCTCCGACCTCCACACACGCGCTGTGGTATGTGTGGGTAAATAGTGGGTCCATTTGTTTGTTTATGCATGTGTGACGTTGTGCACACTTGGAGGTCAGAGGACCTTCCAGGAGTTAGCTCTCTTTGTCCTCTTTTTGCTCCCAGCCCCTCCCAACATCCCCTGACCTCTTAGCTCAGGAAATGGCTCAAGAGACGAGGGAACAGCCCCAGCTGGCTCTCTTGCACTGAGGTCACATCAAGTCACAGGTTTGTTTCTGGTGACAGAGCTAGGAGATTCCGAAACAGGCACTCAAGAGGAAGCAGGCCGAGCAGGAAAAAGCGCTAACCCTGTCTCCTACAGCCCTAGACGGTCTGTCTCACCACTGACTCACAGACAATAATGGGATAATAACTTAGAGTAAGTGGGTGCAGCAGGGGGCGCTGTAGAGCAAAGCTAAACCCTTGCTTTCTCCCGGTGTGATTGGGGTTTGAAATCCATTAGATTTGTAAGTACAACCTTTCTAAACCTCGTGATGGTGGGCTTGCTTCTTTTTTTTTTCCCCTTTTCTTTCCTTTCTTTCTTTTCTTTTCTTATCTCAGAAAATAAGAGAATGATGTTCCTAGCTGGGTGGTGATGGTGTGCACCTTTAATCCCAGCACTGAGGAAGCAGTTCTCTATGAGTGCAAGGCCAGCCTGGTCTACAGAGGGAGTTTCAGGACAGCCAGGGCTATTACACAGAGAAACCCTGTCTTAAAAAAATGAAAGAAGCCAGGTGGTTGTGGCACACACCTTTAATCCCAGCACTCGGGAGGCAGAGGCAGGC
>NC_022022.1:72549-73297 GCF_000317375.1 Microtus ochrogaster
TCGAAAAACTAAGAAAATTAAAAAAATGAAAGCGAGAAAATGATTTCCTGACTGTGGTTTTGAATGAGAAAGGCCTCCATAGGCTCGTGTGTTTGAACAACTGGTCCCCAGCCAGTGGAGCTGTTTGGGGAAGGATTAGGAGGTGTGGCTTGTTGGAGGTGCATCACTGTGGGTGGACTTGGAGGTTTCAAAAAACCAACACTATGTCTAGCCTCTCTCTCTCTCTCTGTCCCGCCCATGGGTCAGATGTGAGCTCTTAGCTGCTGCCCCAGCACCATGCCTGCCTGTGGCCACCCTGCCTGCAGACACACCTCTGAAAATGTAAGCAAGCCCCAATTAAAAGCTCACGCCTGGCCTTTTAAAAATTTTATTTATGTATTATATGTAAGTAAGTGTTTGTCTGTATAGATATTTGAACACCAGAAGACAGCATCAGATCAGGATGTAGTGAAACATATTTGTGAGCTGCCATGTGGATGCTAGGAATTGAACCCAGGCCTCGCCAAGCCATCCTGCAGCCACTCCTGGCTTTCATTATTATTATTATTATTATTATTATTATTATTATTATTATTATTATTATTATTATTGTGTATGGAGGCAGTCAGAGAACCACAGTGCTGATTCGGTCCCCTCCTACCACCTTCCCATGGGTTCTGGAGGCTGCAGTCAGGTTCCCAGGCTCGCTCAGCAGATGGCTTTACCCATGGAGCCTTCTTGCTAGCCGTACTTATTTTTTTTTTTTTTT
>NC_022022.1:73423-75975 GCF_000317375.1 Microtus ochrogaster
AAGGCGTGCGCCACCACTGCCTGGCGCCGTACTTATTTTTAATATTGGTTTGTGCAGATATGTGGGCACACAAGTGCCATGGAGTGATTGCCAGTCAGAGGACAACCTGCTACCGTGTGGGTCCTGGGGAGTGAGACCAGGTGTTTAGCTAAGGTTTGTCAATGACCCGTCTTTATTTACTTACTTACTTACTTACTTACTTATTTATTTATTTATTTATTTATTTATTTATTTATTTTTAGTTTTTCTTAGTTTTTCGAGACAGGGTTTCTCTGTAGCTATGGAGCCTGTCCTGAAACTAGCTCTTGTAGACCACGCTGGCCTTGAACTCACAGAGATCTGCCTGCCTCTGCCTCCCAAGTTCTGGGATTAAAGGCGTGCGCCACCACAGCCTGGCTCCCCCTAAATAATTCTTAAAAGAAAAAAAAATATGAGGAGTGCCTGGCAGTGGTGGCGCACGTCTTTAATCCTAACACTTGGGAGGCAGAGGCAGTGTTTTTCTGTGAGTTTGAGGCCAACCTGGTCTACAGAGCACGTTCCAGGGCAACCAGGGCTGTTACATAGAGAAACCCTATATTGAAAATCAAAAAAAAAAAAAAAGAATAATTTTTATTTTATGCATATGAATGTTTCACCTGCATAGATGGATGTGCACCTTCATGTAGTGGACATGCAGGTCAGAAGAGAGTCCTGGATCCCATGGAACTAGACTGTGGACATCAAGTGAGCACTGTCCACCCTTACAGAGTCCTCTGCGAGACCAGTGAGCGCTCTAACTGCGGACCCACCTCCCCAGCTCTTAGCCCCGCCCTGGAACTAGCTCTGTAGACCAGGCTGGTCTCGAACTCACAGAGATCCTCCTGCCTCTGCCTCCCGAGTGCTGGGATTCAAGGCGTGCGCCACCACCGCCCGGCTCGCCCTGTCTTTCTTAAATTGTTGTTGAAGAAATTAAAAAGAAGACACTGAAGGAGGGCCTGATGGTACCTGCTTCTAATTCCAGCACGTGATTGGCTAAGACAAGAGGACCGGCTAGTTCCAGACCAGCCTGGGCTACACAGTGGTGACCCTGTCTCAGAAGACCACCAGAGGAGCAGGTGAGGAACTCAGTGCTTAAGAGAACGTGCTGCTCTTGCAAGGACCTGAGCTCAGTTCCTAGTTCACAAGTGTCTGTAACTCTAGTTCCAGGAGATCTGACATCCTCTGAATCTGACGGACTCTGCAGGCATCAGGTACGCACATGGCACACTGACATACATGCAGGAAAAACACTCCTACACAAAATAGAAATAAACAAAAATAAACAAGATCTCAAAAAAAGTTAGAAACCAACAAGCAACAAAAACAGAAGGCACACAGATCCTCAGGGCCTCTGGCTTCTGTACACACAGATATAGACACACACAGGAACACAAAAGGGCAGGGTCATTGCCAGATACACTGTGAGTTTGAGACAATGTGGGATACATAAGACTATGTCTCAAAAATATATGTATATATATATAATTTTCATGAAATTCAAAATTCCATACTCATAGGAATTTTTAAATATGCTCACCCATTTACATATTGTCAGCAAAGTTGATCCTTATGACAGAGACCATATGGCTCACAAGCCTAAAATATTTTTTTCTGGGTCTTTATAGAGAAAACTTAAAGATCTGCTATCTATATACCAATCAGCAATGGTTTCAGGGAGGAGACATTGATTATCCCAACATATCCGTTTCCTAATTATCGCCTGGAGCCCACAGAGGAAGTCAGTTTAGGAGTGGTTGCAGGTGCTGGCCAGCAACCTCTACAGCTTACCCCCGAGGAACTGTGGGCACAGGGCACAGAGCTTCAGGGGCTCTGTAGGCTGTGAGATTTCAAAGCTGACCCATCACACTATGGAGCCTGCATTGTCTTCTGAAACCAGCACACAAGCTCCTGGAGAGCAAGCCACAGTGTTCATCTCCTATTTCTAAACCAGTCAGGGCCAGTGAGGCGGATGCAGTGGGAGAGCGAGCTGCCTTGCCTGACAATCCATCCCTGAGACCCACATGTTCTAGAACTCCTGAAAGGGTTCCTCTGACCTCCACATGAACCTTAGCTTATGTGCCCCCCAATGAAGACGTAAGTATAAATTTAAAATTAAAACAGTAACAGCCAGGCAGTGGTGGCCCATGCCTTTAATCCCAGCACTTAGGAGGTGGAGGCAGGTGGATCTTTGAGTTCAAAGACAGTCTGGTTTACAAAGTAAGTTCCAGTCAGGGCTATATAGAAAAACCTTGTCTTGAAAAGCAAAACAAAGAAACAACAACAACAAAAACAGTAACAATCGTGGATGGGTGACAGCAGCTGTCACCAAGACTGTTGACTTAAATGCAAGGGCACACACAGGTAAGTCTTAACATTTTTTAAAAACCTACAGAGGAGGCCGGGCGATGGTGGCGCACGCCTTTAATCCCAGCACTCGGGAGGCTGAGGCAGGCGGATCTCTGTGAGTTCGAGACCAGCCTGGTCTACAGAGCGAGTTCCAGGACAGGCTCCAAAGCCACAGAGAAACCCTGTCT
>NC_022022.1:76790-79276 GCF_000317375.1 Microtus ochrogaster
GGATCTCTGTGAGTTCGAGACCAGCCTGGTCTACAAGAGCTAGTTCCAGGACAGGCTCCAAAACCACAGAGAAACCCTGTCTCGAAAAACAAACAAACAAACAAACAAAAAAAAAGAAACCCTGTCTCAAAAACACCAAAAAAGGAAGGAAGGAAGGAAGGAAGGAAGGAAGGAAGGAAGGAAGGAAGGAAGGAAGGAAGGAAGGAAGGAAGGACGAACAAGACGTGAGGAACAAGCAGTGTTGTTTCATGGCCTCTGGGTCAGTTCCTGCCCTGACTTCTCTAATGATGTAAACTGTAAGATGAAATGAACCCTTCTCTGCCAGGTTGCTTATAGTCCTGATTCAGCCCTGAGTCCAGTAGAGGAGCAGGGCTAGGATAGGCTGAGTGCTGGTGTTCTGGAGCCGTCACTTTCTCTGACTTTCCTGTCAATGGCAGGGAATAGGGTGATGGTGTGGAGGGGTGAGGGAGGGGTAGAGGAGACCCATTCATCCAGCAACCACACAGCACAGAGAAAAGGACCCAGAAGGACCAATATATCAATGTAAAGGCAGGCAGAAGCTTGTGTGGCTAAAATCCCTCCACCTAGAGAAGCTTCCAGGGTGGCCCTGCCCATTGGCAGCCAGGCCCACAGTGCAGAGTTATTGACTTTACCGTTAGTAAATTCCGGAAGTTCCAGGCTGCACCATACCCTAACTAACCACACACTCCACGACGTCACTGAGCAGGCATCTCCCACCCCACCCACCCTGCGCTCTCTAACACTGAGAGCTCATGTTTCTGAGGGTGATCATCAGCTTTGCTTTGTTTTGTTTGCAAACTGAATTTAGGGATCCTGTCTTCCTCCCCACCCCACCCCTGGGCTTGTAACTGAATATTTCTCTACAGAAACCCTAGGTCCCAGTCCAGACAGCAAGGCATAGGATAAGGAAGCAAAGACCTATGCAGCCAGGCTATCTTAAGGAGTCACCTCCTGCCAGTTTCTCAGCAGGCACTGTGGCATCTGTGCCAAAAGGGCGGGGCAAGAAATCTGAGGTCCAGAGACGTCTAAGAAGACTTTGACCAGAGGTGACACAGGGAATTAACCCGGAAGATCCCAGGAAATGCTGAAAGTAGTTGGCAGAGTAGCTAACTCCTAATAGGAGAGTAAGACAGGTTAGACCAGTGTTTCTCATCCTGTGGGGCGTGGGGTGCGACCCCCTAAGGTCACATATCCTTCATATCAAATATTTACATTACGATTTATAACAGTAGCAAAATTATAGCTGTGAAGCACCAATAAAATCATTATATGGTTGGGGGTCACCACAACATGAGGAACTGTATTAAAGGGTCACAAGCATGAGGAAGGTCGAGACCACTGGTCTAGACTCCAGAAGTCTAGACTCTGGCTTTAGGAATAAGTGAGTGGTCCTGTGTTGTGTTTTTGTTTTTGTTTTTGTTTCGAGACAGGGTTTCTCTGTAGCTTTGGAGCCTGTCCTGGAACTAGCTCTTGTAGACCAGGCTGGGCTCGAACTCACAGAGATCTGCCTGCCTCTGCCTCCCGAGTGCTGGGGTTAAAGGCCAGCGCCACCACCGACCGCCCTGCAGTCCTGTGTTGTTTTGCAGCCCTTATGTATGCTATAACAAGGCCCCATGCCCCAGCCTGGCTTTCGCTTTCCCTCTAACCTCATTTTTACTAATCATAAATGTGCAACAGCTTCTTAACTCCACAGTCACTGAGATTTACAAATTTACCAGCATTAGATTTTATTATGGCCTTTTTCAAACAAAATATGTTTTGGTTGTCTCTCTTACACCCACACTCAAAAATTAAGGGAAATGTCATGTCTTATTACATAGTAATCCTTGGTGATTCCTTTTCAAAATATGGGAAAAATCTTTTAAAGGCTTCAGGTGACATGGAACATCTCCTGGCTCTGTCGGGAAAGGAATACCGAGCGACACAAGAGTTGCTGTGGCTTTCGAGCCTCCAGCTTCCCAGATCCTGTGGCCATCCTTGGTGTGCACACTGCTGGAAACATGGTAGAGGCTTGGCATAGTGGCACACATCTTTACTCCCAGCACTCTGCAGGCAGAGGCAGGTGAATCTCTGTGAGTTTGAGGCCAGCCTGGTCTGTATAGTAAGTTCTAGGACCTCCGGAGCTACATAGTAAGATATTATTTCAAAAAACAAAAAAGAAAAAGAAAATGAAAAGAAAAAGTAACAGTCTCCAGGTTCCAGGTGGACTGTAGCTCAGTGGTGAGCACTCCCTAGCTTGCAGAGGTGCTGGGCTCCAGTGCTAGCACCATAAGCATAAAATGATAGTGGGATTTTGTTTTGCTTTTTCTCTTAATGACAACACAATGAATTTGGATGCTGAATAAACTTGAATCTAAAACCTAGTCTACATGGGTGGTGGTGGTGCACGCCTTTAATCCCAGCACTCGGGAGGCAGAGGCAGGCGGATCTCTGTGAGTTCGAGACCAGCCTGGTCTACAGAGCTA
>NC_022022.1:80627-80964 GCF_000317375.1 Microtus ochrogaster
GCTTCCTGAGGTAACTAGGAACATGGCTCTCTAAGGATCCTGTGGCCACTGGAAAGGGCTTGGAAGAACTGCTCGCTCTGACCACTCCTTCTTTACAGGGCCTTGGGCAAATTTCATATTAAATGCTTTCTCAGCCATTTGTCAAGAGGGGCAGTATGGGAAACAGCCACGCAGTAAACGTGCTATGGGCCAGTGTGATGGAGCACAGTACTCTCAGGCAAGGTCAACCTGGGCTATGTGCCGAGTTCAGGCCAGCCTGGGCTATGTGCTGAGTTCAGGCCAGCCTGGGCTATGTGCTGAGTTCAGGCCAGCCTGGGCTATGTGCTGAGTTCAGGCC